>NW_027667427.1:0-178000 GCF_963924665.1 Micromys minutus | reverse complement strand
AAAAGTGAATTTTTGCATTTTTGCCCCAAAATAATGGGAATTTATGCCTTTTGCCCCAAAATAAAAAAATTTTTGCTTTTTTTCTCTGAAATAAGTAAAATTTCTGCAATTTTGCCCTAAAATAAGAGAAATTTCTGCCTTTTTGCCCTGAAATATGTGAAATTTCTACAATTTTACCCCAAAATAAGGTGAATTTCTGCCTTTACCCCATAATAATGGGAATTTCTGCATTTTTGCCACAAAATAAGGGGATTTTCTGTTCTTTTGCCCCAAAATAAGGGAAATTTCTCCATTTTTGTTCCAAAATAAGGGGAATTTCAGCCTTTTTACCTCAAAGTAAGGGGAATTTCTGCATTTTTGCCACAAAATATTACGAATTTCTGCATTTTTGCCCCAAAATAAGGAAAATTTCTGCCTTTTTTCCTGAAATAAGTGAAATTTCTGCAATTTTGTCCCAAATAAGTGAAATTTCTGCAATTTTGCCCCAGGATAAAGGAAATTCCTGACTTTTTGCGCTGAAATATGTAAAATTTCTGCAATTTTACCCCCCAAAAGTGAATTTTTGCATTTTTGCCCCAAAATAATGGGAATTTATGCCTTTTGCCCCAAAATAAGAAAAATTTTTGCTTTTTTCTCTAAATTAAGTGAAATTTCTGCAATTTTGCCCCAAAATAATTAAAATTTTGGCAATTTTGCCCCAAAATAAGGGAAATTTCTGGAATTTTGCACCAAAATATGTGGAATTTCTGAGTTTTGCCCCAAAATAAGGAGAATTTCTGTCTTTTTGCCCCAACATATAGAGAATTTCTGCCTTTTTGCCCCACAATTAGGGGAATTTTTGCAATTTTGCTCCAAAATGCAAGGAATTTCTGTCTTGTTGCCCGAAAATAAGTGGAATGCATAACTTTTTGCCATAAAAAAGGGAAATTTCTTTATTTTTGCTCCAAAATAAGGTGAATTTCTGCAATTTTGCCCCAAAATAAGAGAAATTTCTGCAATTTTGCCCCAATGTAAAGGAAATTTCTGCAATTTTGCCCCAAAATAAGGGGAATTTCTGACTGTTTGCTTTTGAAAAAAGGAGATTTTCTATATTTTTGATCCAAAATAAGGAGAATTTCTGCTTTTTTGCCCGAAAATTATGAGAATTTCTGCAATTATGCTTCAAAATACGGGGAATTTCTGTTTTTATCCCGAAAGTAAGGGGAATGTATATCTTTTTCCACAAAAAAGGGAAATTTCTTAATTTTTGCCCCAAAATAAGAGGAATTTCTGCCTTTTTACCTCAAAATAAGTGAAATTTCTCCTTTTTCACCCAAAAATAAATGGAATTTCTGTCTTTTTGCAACAAAATAAAAGGAATTTTTGAATTATACCCTGAAATAAGTGATATTTCTGCAATTTTGCCCCAAAATAAAAGAAATTTCTACATTTTTGCCACAAAATAAGGGGAATTTCTGTCTTTTTGCCCCAAAATAAGAGAAATTTCTGCCTTTTTGCCCCCAAATAAGGGGAATTTCAGCCTTTTTACCTCAAAATAAGGGGAATTTCAGCCTTTTTACCTCAAAATAAGGGGAATTTCTGCATTTTTGCCACAAAATATTAAGAATTTCTTAATTTTTTCCCCAAAATAAGGAAAATTTCTGCCTTTTTCCCTGAAATAAGTGAAATTTCTGCAATTTTGCCCCAAATTAAGTGAAATTTCTGCAATTTTGCCACAAAATAAGGGAAATTTCTGCCTTTTTGCCCTGAAATATGTGAAATTGCTGCAATTTTACCCTAAAATAAGGTGAATTTCTGCCTTTTTGCCCTAAAATAAGTGGAATTTCTGCATTTTAGCCCCAAAATAGGAAAAACTTTTGCTTTTTTTCTCTGAAATAAGTGAAATTTCTGCAATTTTGCCCTAAAATATGGGAAATTTCTGCAATTTTGCCCCAAAATAAGTGAAATTTCTGGAATTTTGCCCCAAAATAAGTGGAATTTCTGAGTTTTGCCCCAAAAGAAGGAGAATTTCTGTCTTTTTGCCCCAACATATAGGGAATTTCTGCCTTTTTGCCCCACAATTAGGGGAATTTCTGCAATTTTGCTCCAAAATGCAAGGAATTTCTGTCTTGTTTCCCGGAAATAAGTGGAATGCATAACTTTTTGTCATAAAAAAGGGAAATTTCTTTATTTTTGCTCCAAAATAAGGGGAATTTCAGCATTTTTGCCTCTAAATAAGTGGAATTTCTGTCTTTTTCCCCCAAACAAAGGGAATTTCTGTCTATTTTGCCCCAAAATATGGGGAATTTTTTACTTATTACCCTAAAATAAGTGAAATATCTGCAATTTTGCCCCAAAATGAGGGAAATTTCGGCCTTTTTGCCCTGAAATAAGTAAAATTTCTGTAATTTTACCATAAAATAAGGTGAATTTCTACATTTTTCTCCCAAAATAATGGGAATTTCTGCCTTTTTGCGCCAAAATAAAAAAAAATTTGCCTTTTTTCTCTGAAATAAGTGAAATTTCTGCAATTTTGCCCTAAAATAAGAGAAATTTCTCCCTTTTTGCCCTGAAATATGTGAAATTTCTGCAATATTACCCCAAAATAAGGTGAATCTGCCTTTTTACCTTAAAATAATGGGAATTTCTGTTTTTTTGCCCCAAAATAAGAAAAATTTTTGCTTTTTTTCTCTGAAATAAGTGAAATCTCTGCAATTTTGCCCGAAAATAAAGGAAATTTCTGCAATTTTGCCCCAAAATAAGGGAAATTTCTGGAATTTTGCCCCAAAATACGTGGAATTTCTGAGTTTTGCCTTAAAATAAGGAGAATTTCTGTATTTTGCCCCAACATATAGAGAATTTCTGCCTTTTTGCCCAACAATTAGGGGAATTTCTGCAATTTTGCCCCAAAATAAAGGAAATTTCTGCAATTTTGCCCCAATGTAAAGGAAATTTCTGCAATTTTGCCCCAAAATAAGGGGAATTTCTGACTGTTTGCTCCCGAAAAAAGGAGATTTTCTGTATTTTTGCTCCAAAATAAGGAGAATTTCTGATTTTTTGCCCCAAAATTATGAGAATTTCTGCAATTATGCTTCAAAATACGGGGAATTTCTGCTTTTTATCCCGAAAGTAAGGGGAATATATACCTTTTTCCACAAAAAAGGGAAATTTCTTAATTTTTGCCCCAAAATAAGAGGAATTTCTGCCTTTTTACCTTAAAATAAGTGAAATTTTTCCTTTTTTACCCAAAAATAAATGGAATTTCTGTCTTTTTGCAACAAAATAAAAGGAATTTTTGAATTATACCCTGAAATAAGTGATATTTCTGCAATTTTGCCTCAAAAAAAAGAAATTTCTACCTTTTTGCCACAAAATAAGGGGAATTTCTGTCTTTTTTCCCCAAAATAAGAGAAATTTCTGCCTTTTGCCCACAAATAAGGGGAATTTCAGCCTTTTTACCTCAAAATAAGGGGAATTTCAGCCTTTTTACCTCAAAATAAGGGGAATTTCTGCATTTTTGCCACAAAATATTAAGAATTTCTTAATTTCTTCCCCTAAATAAGGAAAATTTTTGCTTTTTTCCCTGAAATAAGTGAAATTTCTACAATTTTGCCCCAAAATAAATGAAATTTCTGCAATTTTGCCCCAAAATAAGGAAAATTTCTGCCTTTTTGCCCCAAAATAAAAAAAAATTTGCTTTTTTTCTCTGAAATAAGTGAAATTTCTGCAATTTTGCCCTAAAATAAGAGAAATTTCTGCCTTTTTGCCCTGAAATATGTGAAATTTCTGCAATTTTACCCCAAAATAAGGTGAATTTCTGCCTTTTTGCCCCAAAATAATGGGAATTTCTGTTTTTTTGCCCCAAAATAAGAAAAATTTTTGCTTTTTTTCTCTGAAATAAGTGAAATTTCTGCAATTTTGCCCCAAAATAAGGGAAATTTCTGCAATTTTGCCCCAAAATAAGAGAAATTTTTGGAATTTTGCCCCAAAATACGTGGAATTTCTGAGTTTTGCCATAAAATACGGAGAATTTCTGTATTTTGCCCCAACATATAGGGAATCTGGCTTTTTGCCCAACAATTAGGGAAATATGTGCAATTTTGCCCCAAACTAAGGGAAATTTCTGCAATTTTGCCCCAATGTAAAGGAAATTTCTGCAATTTTGCCCCAAAATAAAGGGAATTTCTGACTGTTTGCTCCCGAAAAAAGGAGATTTTCTGTATTTTTGCTCCAAAATAAGGAGAATTTCTCCTTTTTTGCCTGAAAATTATGAGAATTTCTGCAATTATGCTTCAAAATATGGGGAATTTCTGCTTTTTATCCTGAAAGTAAAGGGAATGTATACCTTTTTCCACAAAAAAGGGAAATTTCTTAATTTTTGCCCCAAAATAAGAGGAATTTCTGCCTTTTTAGCTCAAAATAAGTGAAATTTCTTTTTTTTTCACCCAAAAATAAATGGAATTTCTGTCTTTTTGCAACAAAATAAAAGGAATTTTTGAATTATACCCTGAGATAAGTGATATTTCTGCAATTTTGCCCCAAAATAAAAGAAATATCTACATTTTTGCCACAAAATAAGGGGAATTTCTGTCTTTTTGCCCAAAAATAAGAGAAATTTCTGCCTTTTTGCCCCCAAATAAGGGGAATTTCAGCCTTTTTACCTCAAAATAAGGGGAATTTCAGCATTTTTACCTCAAAATAAGGGGAATTTCTGCATTTTTGCCACAAAATATTAAGAATTTCTTAATTTTTTCCCCAAAATAAAGAAAATTTCTGCCTTTTTCCCTGAAATAAGTGAAATTTCTACAATTTTATCCTATAATAAATGAAATTTCTGCAATTTTTCCCCAAAATAAAGGAAATTCCTGCCTTTTTGCCCTGAAATATGTGAAATTGCTGCAATTTTACCCTAAAATAAGGTGAATTTCTGCCTTTTTGCCCCAAAATAATTGGAATTTTCCTCATTTTAGCCCCAAAATAGGAAAAATTTTTGCTTTTTTTCTCTGAAATAAGTAAAATTTCTGCAATTTTGCCCTAAAATAAGGGAAATTTCTGCAATTTTACCCCAAAATAAGGGAAATTTCTGGAATTGTGCCCTAAAATAAGTGGAATTTCTGAGTTTTGCCCCAAAAGAAGGAGAATTTCTGTCTTTTTGCCCCAACATATAGGGAATTTCTGCCTTTTTGCCCCACAATTAGGGGAATTTCTGCAATTTTGCTCAAAATGCAAGGAATTTCTGTCTTGTTGCCCGAAAATCAGTGGAATGCATAATGTTTTGCCATAAAAAAGGGAAATTTCTTTATTTTTGCCTCAAAATAAGGGGAATTTCTCTCTTTTTCCCCAAACACAGGGAATTTCTGTCTTTTTTGCCCCAAAATAAGGGGAATTTCTGACTTATTACCCTAAAATAAGTGAAATATCTGCAATTTTGCCCCAAAATAAGGGAAATTTCTGCCTTTTTGCCCTGAAATATGTAAAATTTCTGCAATTTTACCCCAAAATAAGGTGAATTTCTGCCTTTTTCCCTCAAAATAATGGGAATTTCTGCCTTTTTGCCCCAAAATAAAAAAATTTTTGCGTTTTTCTCTGAAATAATTGAAATTTCTGCAATTTTGCCCTAAAATAAGAGAAATTTCTGCAATTTTTCCTATAATAAGGGAAATGTCTGCAATTTTGCCCCAAAATAAAGGGAATTTTTCCCTTTTTGCCTCAAAATAAAGGAAATTTCAGCCTTTTTACCTGAAAATAAGTGAAATTTCTGCAATATTGCTCCAAATAAGAGAAATTTCTGCAATTTTGCCCCAAAATAGGTAATTTCCTGCAATTTTGCCCCAAAATAAAGGAAATTTCTTGAATTTTGCCCCAAAATAAGGGGAATTTCTGATTTTTGCCACAAAATAAAGGGAATTTCTGCCTTTTGCCCCAAAATTAGGGGAATTTCTGCAATTTTGCTTCAAAATATGGGGAATTTCTGCCTTTTTGCCCAAAAATAATGGGAATATATACCTTTTTGCCATTAAAAGCGAAATTTCTTCATTTTTGCTCCTAATAAAGGGAATTTCTGTCTTTTTGCCTCTAAATAAGTGGAATTTCTGTCTTTTTCTCCCAAAACAAAGAGAATTTTTGGTTTTTTTTGCCCCAAATAGAAGCAATTTCTGACTTATTACCCTGAAATAAATGAAATTCCTGCAATTTTTCCCCAAAATAAAAGAAATTTCTGCAATTTTGCCCCAATGTAAAGGAAATTTCTGCAATTTTGACCTAAAATAATGGGAATTTCTGACTGTTTGCTCTTAAAAAAAAGAGATTTTCTGTCTTTTTGCCCTAAAATATGGAGAATTTCTGCTTTTTTGCCCGAAAATAATGAGAATTTCTGCAATTGTGCTTCAAAATACGGGGAATTTCTGCTTTTAATCACAAAAGTAAGGGGAATGTATACCTTTTGCAACAAAAAAGGGAAATCTCTTCATTTTTGCCCCAAAATAAGAGGAATTTCTGCCTTTTTACCTCAAAATAAGTGAAATTTCTCCCATTTTATTCAAAAATAAATGGAATTTTTTTTTTGCCCCAAAATAAAAGGAATTTTTGAATTATGCCCTAAAATAAGTGATATTTCTGCAATTTTGCCCCAAAATAAAAGAAATTTCTGCCTTTTTGCCACAAAATAAGGGGAATTTCTGTCTTTTTGCCACAAAATAAGAGAAATTTCTGCCTTTTTGCCCCCAAATAAGGGGAATTTCAGCCTTTTTACCTCAAAGTAATGGGAATTTCTGCATTTTTGCCACAAAATATTAAGAATTTCTGCATTTTTGCCCCAAAATAAAAAAAATTTCTGCCTTTTTTCCTGAAATAAGTGAAATTTCTGTAATTTTGCTTCAAAATAAGTGAAATTTCTGCAATTTTGCCCGAAAATAAGGGAAATTTCTGCCTTTTTGCCCTGAAATATTTGAAATGTCTGCAATTTTACCTTAAAAAAAGTGAATTTCTGCATTTTTGCCCCAAAATAATGGGAATTTCTGCCTTTTTTCCCCTAAAATAAGAAAAATTTTTGTTTTTTTCTCTAAAATAAGTAAAATTTCTGCAATTTTGCCCCAAAATAAAGGAAATTTCGGCAATTTTGCCCCAAAATAATGGAAATTTCTGGAATTTTGCACCAAAATAAGTGGAATTTCTGAGTTTTGCCACAAAATAAGGAGAATTTTTGTCTTTTTGCCCCAACATATAGGGAATTTCTGCTTTTTTGCTCCACAATTAGGGGAATTTCTGCAATTTTGCTCCAAAATACGGGAAATTTCTGTCTTTTTGCCTGAAAATAAGGGGAATGCATAACTTGTTGCCATAAAAAAGGAAAATTTCTTCATTTTTGCTCCAAAATAAGAATTTCTGCCTTTTTGCCTCTAAATAAGTGGAATTTCTGTCTTTTTCCCCCAAAACAAAGGGAATTTCTGTATTTTTTGCCCCAAAATAAGGAAATTTTCTGACTTATTACCCTAAAATAAGTGAAATTTCTGCAATTTTGCCCCAAAATAAGGGAAATTTCTGCATTTTTGCCCTGAAATATGTAAAATTTCTGCAATTTTACCCCAAAATAAGGTGAATTTCTGCCTTTTTGACACAAAATAATGAGAATTTCTGCCTTTTTGCCCCAAAATAAAAAAAAAATTTCTTTTTTTCTATGAAATAAGTGAAATTTCTGCAATTTTGCCCTAAAATAAGGGAAATTTCTGCAATTTTTCCCCATAATAAGGAAAATGTCTGCAATTTTGCCCCAAAATAAAGAGAATTTCTCCCTTTTTGCCCCAAAATAAAGGAAATTTCAGTCTTTTTACCTGAAAATAAGTGAAATTTCTGCAATTTTGCCCCAAATAAGGGAAATTTCTGCAATTTTGGCCAAAAATAAGGTAAATTCCTGCAATTTTGCCCCCCAAAATAGGAAATTTCTAGAATTTTGTCCCAAAATAAGGGGAATTTCTGATTTTTGTCCCAAAATAAGGGTAATTTCTGATTTTTGCCCCAAAATAAAAGAATTTCTGCCTTTTGCCCCAAAATTAGGGGAATTTCTTCAATTTCGCTCCATAATACGGGGAATTTCTGCTTTTTTGCCTGAAAATAATGGGAATGCATACCTTTTTGCCATAAAAAGGTAAATTTCTTCATTTTTGCTCCAAAATAAGGGAAATTTCTGCCTTTTTGCCTGTAGATAAGTGGAATTTCTGTCTTTTTCCCCCAAAACAAAGGGAATTTCTGTCTTTTTTGCCCCAAAATAAAGGGAATTTCTGACTTATTACCCTGAAATAAGTGAAATTTCTGAAATTTTGCCCCAGAATAAGGAAAATTTCTGCCTTTTTGCCCATAAATATGTGAAATTTCTGCAATTTAACCCCAAAGAAGTTGAATTACTGTTTTTTTGCCCCAAAATAATGGGAATTTCTGCCTTTTTGTCCCAAAATAAGAAAAATTTTTGCTTTTTTTCTCTGAAATAAGTAAAGTTTCTGCAATTTTGCCCTAAAATAAGGGAAATTTCTGCAATTTTTCCCTTAATAAGGGAAATTTCTGCAATTTTGCCCCAATGTAAAGGAAATTTCTGCAATTCTGCCCCAAAACAAGGAGAATTTCTGAATGTTTGCTCCCGAAAAAAGGAGATTTTCTGTCTTTTTGCCCCAAAATAAGGAGAATTTCTGCCTTTTTCCCAAAAATTATGAGAATTTCTGCAATTTTGCTTCAAAATACGGGGAATTTCTGCTTTTTATCCCAAGAGTAAGGGAAATGTATATTTTTTGCCACAAAAAAGGGAAATTTCTTCATTTTTGCTCCAAAATAAGGGGAATTTCTGCCTTTTTGCCTCTAAATAAGTGGAATTTCTGTCTTTTTCCTAAAAATCAAAGGTAATTTCTCTATTTTTTGCCCCAAAATAAAAGGAATTTCTGACTCATTACCCTGAAATAAGTGAAATTTCTGCAATTTTGCCCCAAAATAAGGGAAATTTCATCCTTCTTGCCCCCAAATAAGGGGAATTTCAGAATTTTTACCTCAAAATAAAGGGAATATCTGAATTTTGGCACAAAATATTAGGAATTTCTGAATTTTTGCCCTAAAATAAGTATAATTTCTGCCTTTTATCCCTGAAATAAGTGAAATTTCTGCAATTTTGCCCCAAAATAAGTGAAATTTCTGCAATTTTGCCCCAAAATAAGGGAAATTTCTGGAATTTTGCACCAAAATAAGTGGAATTTCTGAGTTTTGCCCCAAAATAAGGAGAATTTTTGTCTTTTTGCCCCAACATATAGGGAATTTCTGCCTTTTTGCTCCACAATTAGGGGAATTTCTGCAATTTTGCTCCAAAATACGGGAAATTTCTGTCTTTTTGCCTGAAAATAAGGGGAATGCATAACTTGTTGCCATAAAAAAGGAAAATTTCTTCATTTTTGCTCCAAAATAAGAATTTCTGCCTTTTTGCCTCTAAATAAGTGGAATTTCTGTCTTTTTCCCCCAAACCAAAGGGAATTTCTGTCTTTTTTGCCCCAAAATAAGAGGATTTTCTGACTTATTACCCTAAAATAAGTGAAATTTCTGCAATTTTGCCCCAGGATAAGGGAAATTTCTGCCTTTTTGCCCTGAAATATGTGAAATTTCTGCAATTTTACCCCAAAATAAGGTGAATTTCTGCCTTTTTGCCGCAAAATAATGAGAATTTCTGCCTTATTGCCCCAAATTAAAAAAAAATTTTGCTTTTTTTCTCTGAAATAAGTGAAATTTCTGCAATTTTGCCCTAAAATAAGGGAAATTTCTGCAATTTTTCCCCATAATAAGGAAAATGTCTGCAATTTTGCCCTAAAATAAAGGGTATGTCTCCATTTTTGCCCCAAAATAAAGGAAATTTCAGTCTTTTTACCTGAAAATAAGTGAAATTTCTGCAATTTTGCCCCAAATAAGGGAAATTTCTGCAATTTTGCCCCAAAATAAGGTAAATTCCTGCAATTTTGCCACAAAATAAAAAAAAAATTTCTTGAATTTTGCACCAAAATAAGGGGAATTTCTGATTTTTGCCCCAAAATAAAGGAAATTTCTGCCTTTTGCCCCAAAATTAGGGGAATTTCTTTAATTTTGCTCCAAAATACGGGGAATTTCTGCTTTTTTGCCTAAAAATAATGGGAATGCATACCTTTTTGCCATAAAGAGGGAAATTTCTTCATTTTTGCTCCAAAATAAGAGGAATTTTTGCCTTTTTGCCTGTAGATAAGTGGAATTTCTGTATTTTTCCCCCAAAACAAAGGGAATTTCTGTCATTTTTGCCCCAAAATAAGGGGAATTTCTGACTTATTACCCTGAAATAAGTGAAATTTCTGAAATTTTGCCACAGAATAAGGAAAATTTCTGACTTTTTGCCCATAAATATGTGAAATTTCTGCAATTTTACCCCAAAATAAGTTGAATTACTGTTTTTTTGCCCCAAAATAATGGGAATTTCTGCCTTTTTGCCCCAAAATAAGAAAAATTTTTGCTTTTTTTCTCTGAAATAAGTAAAGTTTCTGCAATTTTGCCCTAAATTAAGGGAAATTTCTGCAATTTTCCCTTAATAAGGGAAATTTCTGCAATTTTGCCCCAATGTAAAGGAAATTTCTGCAATTCTACCCTAAAATAAGGAGAATTTCTGACTGTTTGCTCCCGAAAAAAGGAGATTTTCTGTCTTTTTGCCCCAAAATAAGGAGAATTTCTGCCTTTTTCCCAAAAATTATGAGAATTTCTGCAATTTTGCTTCAAAATACGGGAAATTTCTGCTTTTTATCCCAAAAGTAAGGGAAATGTATATTTTTTGCCACAAAAAAGGGAAATTTCTTCATTTTTGCTCCAAAATAAGGGGAATTTCTGCCTTTTTGCCTCTAAATAAGTGGAATTTCTGTCTTTTTCCTAAAAATCAAAGGGAATTTCTCTCTTTTTTGCCCCAAAATAAAAGGAATTTCTAACTCATTACCCTGAAATAAGTGAAATTTCTGCAATTTTGCCCCAAAATAAAGGAAATTTCTGTCTTCTTGCCTCCAAATAAGGGGAATTTCAGAATTTTTACCTCAAAATAAAGGGAATTTCTGAATTTTGGCACAAAATATTAGGAATTTCTGAATTTTTGCCCCAAAATAAGTATAATTTCTGCCTTTTTTCCCTGAAATAAGTGAAATTTCTGCAATTTTGCCCCAAAATAAGTGAAATTTCTGCAATTTTGCCCCCAAATAAGGGAAATTTCTGGAATTTTGCACCAAAATAAGTGGAATTTCTGGGTTTTGCCCCAAAATAAGGAGAATTTTTGTCTTTTTGCCCCAACATATAGGGAATTTCTGCCTTTTTGCCCCACAATCAGGGGAATTTTCGTCAATTTTGCTCCAAAATACGGGAAATTTCTGTCTTTTTGCCCGAAAATAAGGGGAATGTATAACTTGTTGCCATTAAAAAGGAAAATTTCTTCATTATTGCTCCAAAATAAGAATTTCTGCCTTTTTGCCTCTAAATAAGTGGAATTTCTGTCTTTTTCCCCCAAACCAAAGGGAATTTCTGTCTTTTTTGCCCCAAAATAAGAGGATTTTCTGACTTATTACCCTAAAATAAGTGAAATTTCTGCAATTTTGCCCCAGGATAAGGGAAATTTCTGCCTTTTTGCCCTGAAATATGTGAAATTTCTGCAATTTTACCCCAAAATAAGGTGAATTTCTGCCTTTTTTGCCCAAAAATAAAAAAAATTTTTGCTTTTTTTCTCTGAAATAAGTGAAATTTCTGCAATTTTGCCCTAAAATAAGGGAAATTTCTGCAATTTTTCCCCATAATAAGGAAAATGTCTGCAATTTTGCCCTAAAATAAAGGGTATTTCTCCATTTTTGCCCCAAAATAAAGGAAATTTCATTCTTTTTACCTGAAAATAAATGAAATTTCTGCAATTTTGCCCCAAATAAGGGAAATTTCTGCAATTTTGCCCCAAAATAAGGTAAATTCCTGCTATTTTGCCCCCAAAAAAGGAAATTTCTAGAATTTTGCCCCAAAATATGGGGAATTTCTGATTTTTGCCCCAAAATAAAGGGAATTTCTGCCTTTTGCCCCAAAATTAGGGGAATTTCTTCAATTTTGCTCCAAAATACTGGGAATTTCTGTCTTTTTGCCTGAAAATAATGGGAATGCATACCTTTTTGCAATAAAAAGGGAAATTTCTTCATTGTTGCTCCAAAATAAGGGGAATTTTTGCCTTTTTGCCTCTAGATAAGTGGAATTTCTGTCTTTTTCCCCGAAAACAAAGCGAATTTCTGTCTTTTTTGCCCCAAAATAAGGGGAATTTCTGACTTATTACCCTGAAATAAGTGAAATTTCTGCAATTTTGCCCCAGGATAAGGTAAATTTCTGCCTTTTTGCCCTGAAATATGTTAAATTTCTGCAATTTTACCCCAAAATAAGGTGAATTTCTGTTTTTTTGCAGCAAAATAATGGGAATTTCTGCCTTTTTTGCCCAAAATAAGAAAAATTTTTGCTTTTTTTCTCTGAAATAAGTAAAATTTCTGCAATTTTGCCCTAAAATATGGTAAATTTCTGCAATTTTTTTTCATAATAAGGGAAATTTCTGCAATTTTGCCCCAATGTAAAGGAAATTTCTGCAATTTTGCCCCAAAATAAGTAGAATTTCTGACTGTTTGCTCCCGAAAAAAAGAGATTTTCTGTCTTTTTG
This sequence comes from Micromys minutus, assembly GCF_963924665.1. Taxonomy (NCBI): domain Eukaryota; kingdom Metazoa; phylum Chordata; class Mammalia; order Rodentia; family Muridae; genus Micromys; species Micromys minutus. The sequence continues at coordinate 165,321 of NW_027667427.1, read as the reverse complement.
CCCCAAAATAAAAAGAATTTCTGGCTTTTTGCCCGAAAATTATGAGAATTTCTGCAATTTTCCTTCAAAATGCGGGGAATTTCTGCTTTTTATCCCGAAAGTAAGGGGAATGTATATTTTTTGCCACAAAAAAAGGAAATTTTTTCATTTTTGCTCCAAAAAAGGGGAATTTCTGCCTTTTTGCCTGTAGATAAGTGGAATTTCTGTCTTTTTCCCCCAAAACAAAGGGAATTTCTGTCTTTTCTGCCCCAAAATAAGGGGAATTTTTGACTTATTACCCAGAAATAAGTGAAATTTCTGCAATTTTGCCCCAAAATAAGGAAAATTTCTGCCATTTTGCCCCAAAATAAGGGAAATTTCTGCCTTTTGCCCTGAAATATGTGAAATTTCTGCAATTTTAACCCAAAATAAGGTGAATTTCTGCCTTTTTGCCACAAAATAATGAGAATTTCTGCCTTTTTGCCCCAAAATAAGAAAAAATTTTGCTTTTTTTCTCTGAAATAAGTGAAATTTCTGCAATTTTGCCCTAAAATAAGGGAAATTTCTGCAATTTTTCCCCATAATTAGGTAAATGTCTGCAATTTTGCCCCAAAATATAGGGAATTTCTCCCTTTTTGCCCCAAAATAAAGGAAATTTCAGCCTTTTTACCTGAAAATAAGTGAAATTTCTGCATTTTTGCCCCAAATAGGGGAAATTTCTGCAATTTTGCCTCAAAATAAGGTAAATTCCTGCAGTTTTGCCCCCAAAAAAAGAAAATTTCTAGAATTTTGCCCCAAAATGAGGGGAATTTCTGATTTTTGCCCCATAATAAAAGGAATTTCTGCCTTTTGCCCCAAAATTAGGGGAATTTCTTCTGTTTTGCTTTAAAATACGGGGAATTCTGCCTTTTTGCCTGAAAATAATGGGAATGAATACCTTTTTGCCATAAAAAGGGAAAATTCTTCATTTTTGCTCCAAAATAAACAGAATTCCTGCCTTTTTGCCTCTAGATAAGTGGAATTTCTGTCTTTTTCTCCGAAAACAAAGGGAATTTCTGTCTTTTTTGCCCAAAAATAAGGGGAATTTCTGACTTATTACCCTGAAATAAGTGAAATTTCTGCAATTTTGCCCCTGATAAGGAAAATTTCTTCCTTTTTGCCCTGAAATATGTGAAATTTCTGCAATTTTACCACAAAATAAGGTGTATTTCTGTTTTTTTGCCCCAAAATAATGGGAATTTCTGCCTTTTTTCCCCAAAATAAGAAAAATTTTTGCTTTTTTTCTCTGAAATAAGTAAAATTTCTGCAATTTTGCCCTAAAATAAAGGAAATTTCTCCAATTTTTTCCCTTAATAAGGGAAATTTCTGCAATTTTGCTCCAATGTAAAGGAAATTTCTGCAATTTTGCCCCAAAATAAGGAAAATTTCTGACTGTTTGCTCCCGAAAAAAGGAGATTTTCTGTCTTTTTGCCCCAAAATAAAGAGAATTTCTGCCTTTATGTTCCCGAAAATTATGAGAATTTCTGCAATTTTGCTTCAAAATACGGGGAATTTCTGCTTTTTATTCCGAAAGTAAGGTGAATGTATATTTTTTGCCACAAAAAAAGGAAATTTCTTTATTTTTGCTCCAAAATAATGGGAATTTCTGCCTTTTTGCCTCTAAATAAGTGGAATTTCTGTCTTTTTCCCAAAAATCAAAGGGAATTTCTCTTTTTTGCCTCAAAATAAAAAAAATTTCTGACTCATTACCCTGAAATAAGTGAAATTTCTGCAATTTTGCCCCAAAATAAGGGAAATTTCTGGAATTTTGCACCATTTTTGGAATTTTTGAGTTTTGCCCCAAAATAAGAAGAATTTTTGTCTTTTTGCCCCAACATATAGGGAATTTCTGCCTTTTTCCCCACAATTAATGGAATTTCTGCAATTTTTCTCCAAATTACGGGGAATTTCTGTATTTTGCCAGAAAATGAGGGGAATGCATAAATTGTTGCCATAAAAAAGGGAAATTTCTTCATTTTTGCTCCAAAATAAGAAGAATTTCTGCCTTTTTGTCTCTAAATAAGTGGAATTTCTGTCTTTTTCCCCCAAAACAAAGGGAATTTCTGTCTTTTTTGCCCCAAAATAAGGGGAATTTCTGACTTATTACCCTGAAATAAGTGAAATTTCTGCAATTTTGCCCCAAAATAATGAAAATTTCTGCCTTTTTGCCCTGAAATACGTGAAATTTCTGCAATTTTACACCAAATTAAGGTTAATTTCTGCCTTTTTGCCACAAAATAATGGGAATTTCTGCCTTTTGGCCCCAAAATAAGAAAAATTTTTGCTTTTTTTCTCTGAAATAAGTGAAATTACTGCAATTTTACCCTAAAAGAAGTGAAATTTCTGCAATTTTATCGCATAATAGAGGAAATTTCTGCAATTTTGCCCCAAAATAAGGGGAATTTCTCCCTTTTTGCCCCAAAATAAAGGAAATTTCAGCTTATTTACCTGAAAATAAGTGAAATATCTGCAATTTTGCCCCAAATAATGGAAATTTCTGCAATTTTGCCTCAAAATAAGGTAAATTCCTGCAATTTTGCCCCAAAATAAAGGAAATTTCTGGAATTTTGCCCCAAAATAAGGGAAATTTCTGATTTTTGCCCCAAAATAAAGGGAATTTCTGGCTTTTGCCCCAAAACTAGGGGATTTCTGCAATTTTGCTCCAAAATAAGGGGAATTTCTGCCTTTTTGCCCGAAAATAATGGGAATGCATAACTTTTTGCCATAAAAAGGTAATTTTCTTCATTTTTGCTCCAAAATAAGGGAAATTTCTGCCTTTTTGCCTCTAAGTAAGTGGAATTTCTGCCATTTCCCCTGAAACAAAGGGAATTTTTTTCTTTTTTGCCCCAAAATAAGGGGAATTTCTTACTTATTACCCTGAAATAAGTGAAATTTCTGCAATTTTGCCCCAAAATAAGGGAAATTTCTTACTTTTTGCCCCCAAATAAGGGGAATTTCAGCCTTTTTACCTCAAAATATGGAGAATTTCTGCCGTTTTGCCCCAAAATAAGGGAAATTTCTGCCTTTTTTCACTGAAATAAGTGAAATTTCTGCAATTTTGCCCAAAAATAAGTGAAATTTCTGCAATTTTGCCCAAGAATAAGGGAAATTTCTGGAATTTTGCCCCAAAATAAGTGGAATTTCTAAGTTTTGCCACAAAATAAAGAGAATTTCTGTCTTTTTGCCCCAACATATATGGAATTTTTGCATTTTTGCCCCAAAATTAGGGGAATTTCTGCAATTTTGCTCCAAAATACAGGAAATTTCTGCCTTTTTGCCCGTAAATAAAAAGAATGCATACCTTTTTGGTTTAAAAAGGGAAATTTTTTCATTTTTACTCCAAAATAAGGGGAATTTCTGCTTTTTTGCCTCTAAATAAGTGGAATTTCTGTCTTTTTCCTCCAAAACAAAAGGATTTTCTGTCTTTTTTGCCCCAAAATAAGGAAATTTTCTGACTTATTACCCTGAAATAAGTGAAATTTCTGCAATTTTGTCACAAAATAAGGGAAATTTCTGCCTTTTTGCCCCAAAATAAAGGGAATTTCAGCCTTTTCACCTCAAAATAAGGGGAATTTCTGCATTTTTGCCACAAAATATTAGGAATTTCTGCCTTTTTGCCCAAAAATAAGGAAAATTTCTGTCTTTTTTCCCTGAAATAAGTCAAATTTCTGCAATTTTGCCCCAATGTAAAGGAAATTTCTGCAATTTTGCCCAAAAATAAGGAGAATTTCTGCCTTTTTGCCCGATAATTATGAGAATATCTGCAATTTTGCTTCAAAATACGGGGAATTTCTGCTTTTTATCCCGAAAGTAAGATAATGTATATTTTTTGCCACAAAAAAGGGAAATTTCTTCATTTTTGCTCCAAAATAAGGGGAATTTCTGCCTTTTTGCCCCTAATAAATGGAATTTCTGTCTTTTTCACAAAAAACAAAGGGAATTTCTCTCTTTTTTGCCCCAAAATAAGAGGAATTTCTGACTCATTACCCTGAAATAAGTGAAATTTCTGCAATTTTGCCGCAAAATAAGGGTAATTTCTGGAATTTTGCACCAAAATTTGGAATTTCTGAGGGTTGCCCCAAAATAAAGAGCATTTTTGTCTTTTTCCCCAAACATATAGGGAATTTCTGCCTTTTTGCCCCACAATTATGGGAATTTCTGCAATTTTGCTCAAAAATACGGGGAATTTTTGTCTTTTTGCCCGGAAATAAGGGGAATGCATAACTTGTTGCCATAAAAAAGGGAAATTTCTTCATTTTTGCTCCAAAATAAGGGGAATTTCTGCCTTTTTGCTTCTAAATAAGTGGAATTTCTGTCTTTTTCCTCCAAAACAAAGGGAATTTCTGTCTTTTTTGCCCCAAAATAAGGGGAATTTCTGACTTATTACCCTGAAATAAGTGAAATTTCTGCAATTTTGCCCCAAAATAAGGGAAATTTCTGCCTTTTTGCCCTGAAATATGTGAAATTTCTGCATTTTTATCCCAAAATAAATTGAATTTCTGCGTTTTTGCCCCGAAATAATGGGAATTTCTGCCTTTTTGCCCCAAAATAAGAAAAATTTTTGCTTTTTTTCTCTGAAATAAGTGAAATTTCTGCAATTTTGCCCTAAAATAAGTGGAATTTCTGCAATTTTATCGCATAATAAAGGAAATTTCTGCAATTTTGCCCCAAAATAAGGAGAATTTCTCTCTTTTTGCCCCAAAATAAAGGAAGTTTCAGCCTTTTTACCAGAAAATAAGTGAAATTTCTGCAATTTTGCCCCAAATAAAGAAAATTTCTGCAATTTTGCCCCAAAATAAGGTAAATTCCTGCAATTTTGCCCTAAAATAAAGGAAATTTCTCCAATTTTTTCCCTTAATAAGGGAAATTTCTGCAATTTTGCTCCAATGTAAAGGAAATTTCTGCAATTTTGCCCCAAAATAAGGAAAATTTCTGACTGTTTGCTCCCGAAAAAAGGAGATTTTCTGTCTTTTTGCCCCAAAATAAAGAGAATTTCTGCCTTTATGTTCCCGAAAATTATGAGAATTTCTGCAATTTTGCTTCAAAATACGGGGAATTTCTGCTTTTTATTCCGAAAGTAAGGTGAATGTATATTTTTTGCCACAAAAAAAGGAAATTTCTTTATTTTTGCTCCAAAATAATGGGAATTTCTGCCTTTTTGCCTCTAAATAAGTGGAATTTCTGTCTTTTTCCCAAAAATCAAAGGGAATTTCTCTTTTTTGCCTCAAAATAAAAAAAATTTCTGACTCATTACCCTGAAATAAGTGAAATTTCTGCAATTTTGCCCCAAAATAAGGGAAATTTCTGGAATTTTGCACCATTTTTGGAATTTTTGAGTTTTGCCCCAAAATAAGAAGAATTTTTGTCTTTTTGCCCCAACATATAGGGAATTTCTGCCTTTTTCCCCACAATTAATGGAATTTCTGCAATTTTTCTCCAAATTACGGGGAATTTCTGTATTTTGCCAGAAAATGAGGGGAATGCATAAATTGTTGCCATAAAAAAGGGAAATTTCTTCATTTTTGCTCCAAAATAAGAAGAATTTCTGCCTTTTTGTCTCTAAATAAGTGGAATTTCTGTCTTTTTCCCCCAAAACAAAGGGAATTTCTGTCTTTTTTGCCCCAAAATAAGGGGAATTTCTGACTTATTACCCTGAAATAAGTGAAATTTCTGCAATTTTGCCCCAAAATAATGAAAATTTCTGCCTTTTTGCCCTGAAATACGTGAAATTTCTGCAATTTTACACCAAATTAAGGTTAATTTCTGCCTTTTTGCCACAAAATAATGGGAATTTCTGCCTTTTGGCCCCAAAATAAGAAAAATTTTTGCTTTTTTTCTCTGAAATAAGTGAAATTACTGCAATTTTACCCTAAAAGAAGTGAAATTTCTGCAATTTTATCGCATAATAGAGGAAATTTCTGCAATTTTGCCCCAAAATAAGGGGAATTTCTCCCTTTTTGCCCCAAAATAAAGGAAATTTCAGCTTATTTACCTGAAAATAAGTGAAATATCTGCAATTTTGCCCCAAATAATGGAAATTTCTGCAATTTTGCATCAAAATAAGGTAAATTCCTGCAATTTTGCCCCAAAATAAAGGAAATTTCTGGAATTTTGCCCCAAAATAAGGGAAATTTCTGATTTTTGCCCCAAAATAAAGGGAATTTCTGGCTTTTGCCCCAAAATTAGGGAATTTCTGCAATTTTGCTCCAAAATAAGGGGAATTTCTGCCTTTTTGCCCGAAAATAATGGGAATGCATAACTTTTTGCCATAAAAAGGTAATTTTCTTCATTTTTGCTCCAAAATAAGGGAAATTTCTGCCTTTTTGCCTCTAAGTAAGTGGAATTTCTGCCATTTCCCCTGAAACAAAGGGAATTTTTTTCTTTTTTGCCCCAAAATAAGGGGAATTTCTGACTTATTACCCTGAAATAAGTGAAATTTCTGCAATTTTGCCCCAAAATAAGGGAAATTTCTTCATTTATGCCCCCAAATAAGGGGAATTTCAGCCTTTTTACCTCAAAATATGGAGAATTTCTGCCGTTTTGCCCCAAAATAAGGGAAATTTCTGCCTTTTTTCACTGAAATAAGTGAAATTTCTGCAATTTTGCCCAAAAATAAGTGAAATTTCTGCAATTTTGCCCAAGAATAAGGGAAATTTCTGGAATTTTGCCCCAAAATAAGTGGAATTTCTAAGTTTTGCCACAAAATAAAGAGAATTTCTGTCTTTTTGCCCCAACATATATGGAATTTTTGCATTTTTGCCCCAAAATTAGGGGAATTTCTGCAATTTTGCTCCAAAATACAGGAAATTTCTGCCTTTTTGCCCGTAAATAAAAAGAATGCATACCTTTTTGGTTTAAAAAGGGAAATTTTTTCATTTTTACTCCAAAATAAGGGGAATTTCTGCTTTTTTGCCTCTAAATAAGTGGAATTTCTGTCTTTTTCCTCCAAAACAAAAGGATTTTCTGTCTTTTTTGCCCCAAAATAAGGAAATTTTCTGACTTATTACCCTGAAATAAGTGAAATTTCTGCAATTTTGTCACAAAATAAGGGAAATTTCTGCCTTTTTGCCCCAAAATAAAGGGAATTTCAGCCTTTTCACCTCAAAATAAGGGGAATTTCTGCATTTTTGCCACAAAATATTAGGAATTTCTGCCTTTTTGCCCAAAAATAAGGAAAATTTCTGTCTTTTTTCCCTGAAATAAGTCAAATTTCTGCAATTTTGCCCCAATGTAAAGGAAATTTCTGCAATTTTGCCCAAAAATAAGGAGAATTTCTGCCTTTTTGCCCGAAAATTATGAGAATATCTGCAATTTTGCTTCAAAATACGGGGAATTTCTGCTTTTTATCCCGAAAGTAAGATAATGTATATTTTTTGCCACAAAAAAGGGAAATTTCTTCATTTTTGCTCCAAAATAAGGGGAATTTCTGCCTTTTTGCCCCTAATAAATGGAATTTCTGTCTTTTTCACAAAAAACAAAGGGAATTTCTCTCTTTTTTGCCCCAAAATAAGAGGAATTTCTGACTCATTACCCTGAAATAAGTGAAATTTCTGCAATTTTGCCGCAAAATAAGGGTAATTTCTGGAATTTTGCACCAAAATTTGGAATTTCTGAGGGTTGCCCCAAAATAAAGAGCATTTTTGTCTTTTTCCCCAAACATATAGGGAATTTCTGCCTTTTTGCCCCACAATTATGGGAATTTCTGCAATTTTGCTCAAAAATACGGGGAATTTTTGTCTTTTTGCCCGGAAATAAGGGGAATGCATAACTTGTTGCCATAAAAAAGGGAAATTTCTTCATTTTTGCTCCAAAATAAGGGGAATTTCTGCCTTTTTGCTTCTAAATAAGTGGAATTTCTGTCTTTTTCCTCCAAAACAAAGGGAATTTCTGTCTTTTTTGCCCCAAAATAAGGGGAATTTCTGACTTATTACCCTGAAATAAGTGAAATTTCTGCAATTTTGCCCCAAAATAAGGGAAATTTCTGCCTTTTTGCCCTGAAATATGTGAAATTTCTGCATTTTTATCCCAAAATAAATTGAATTTCTGCGTTTTTGCCCCGAAATAATGGGAATTTCTGCCTTTTTGCCCCAAAATAAGAAAAATTTTTGCTTTTTTTCTCTGAAATAAGTGAAATTTCTGCAATTTTGCCCTAAAATAAGTGGAATTTCTGCAATTTTATCGCATAATAAAGGAAATTTCTGCAATTTTGCCCCAAAATAAGGAGAATTTCTCTCTTTTTGCCCCAAAATAAAGGAAGTTTCAGCCTTTTTACCAGAAAATAAGTGAAATTTCTGCAATTTTGCCCCAAATAAAGAAAATTTCTGCAATTTTGCCCCAAAATAAGGTAAATTCCTGCAATTTTGCCCTAAAATAAAGGAAATTTCTCCAATTTTTTCCCTTAATAAGGGAAATTTCTGCAATTTTGCTCCAATGTAAAGGAAATTTCTGCAATTTTGCCCCAAAATAAGGAAAATTTCTGACTGTTTGCTCCCGAAAAAAGGAGATTTTCTGTCTTTTTGCCCCAAAATAAAGAGAATTTCTGCCTTTATGTTCCCGAAAATTATGAGAATTTCTGCAATTTTGCTTCAAAATACGGGGAATTTCTGCTTTTTATTCCGAAAGTAAGGTGAATGTATATTTTTTGCCACAAAAAAAGGAAATTTCTTTATTTTTGCTCCAAAATAATGGGAATTTCTGCCTTTTTGCCTCTAAATAAGTGGAATTTCTGTCTTTTTCCCAAAAATCAAAGGGAATTTCTCTTTTTTGCCTCAAAATAAAAAAAATTCTGACTCATTACCCTGAAATAAGTGAAATTTCTGCAATTTTGCCCCAAAATAAGGGAAATTTCTGGAATTTTGCACCATTTTTGGAATTTTTGAGTTTTGCCCCAAAATAAGAAGAATTTTTGTCTTTTTGCCCCAACATATAGGGAATTTCTGCCTTTTTCCCCACAATTAATGGAATTTCTGCAATTTTTCTCCAAATTACGGGGAATTTCTGTATTTTGCCAGAAAATGAGGGGAATGCATAAATTGTTGCCATAAAAAAGGGAAATTTCTTCATTTTTGCTCCAAAATAAGAAGAATTTCTGCCTTTTTGTCTCTAAATAAGTGGAATTTCTGTCTTTTTCCCCCAAAACAAAGGGAATTTCTGTCTTTTTTGCCCCAAAATAAGGGGAATTTCTGACTTATTACCCTGAAATAAGTGAAATTTCTGCAATTTTGCCCCAAAATAATGAAAATTTCTGCCTTTTTGCCCTGAAATACGTGAAATTTCTGCAATTTTACACCAAATTAAGGTTAATTTCTGCCTTTTTGCCACAAAATAATGGGAATTTCTGCCTTTTGGCCCCAAAATAAGAAAAATTTTTGCTTTTTTTCTCTGAAATAAGTGAAATTTCTGCAATTTTACCCTAAAAGAAGTGAAATTTCTGCAATTTTATCGCATAATAGAGGAAATTTCTGCAATTTTGCCCCAAAATAAGGGGAATTTCTCCCTTTTTGCCCCAAAATAAAGGAAATTTCAGCTTATTTACCTGAAAATAAGTGAAATATCTGCAATTTTGCCCCAAATAATGGAAATTTCTGCAATTTTGCATCAAAATAAGGTAAATTCCTGCAATTTTGCCCCAAAATAAAGGAAATTTCTGGAATTTTGCCCCAAAATAAGGGAAATTTCTGATTTTTGCCCCAAAATAAAGGGAATTTCTGGCTTTTGCCCCAAAATTAGGGGATTTCTGCAATTTTGCTCCAAAATAAGGGGAATTTCTGCCTTTTTGCCCGAAAATAATGGGAATGCATAACTTTTTGCCATAAAAAGGTAATTTTCTTCATTTTTGCTCCAAAATAAGGGAAATTTCTGCCTTTTTGCCTCTAAGTAAGTGGAATTTCTGCCATTTCCCCTGAAACAAAGGGAATTTTTTTCTTTTTTGCCCCAAAATAAGGGGAATTTCTGACTTATTACCCTGAAATAAGTGAAATTTCTGCAATTTTGCCCCAAAATAAGGGAAATTTCTTCCTTTTTGCCCCCAAATAAGGGGAATTTCAGCCTTTTTACCTCAAAATATGGAGAATTTCTGCCGTTTTGCCCCAAAATAAGGGAAATTTCGGCCTTTTTTCACTGAAATAAGTGAAATTTCTGCAATTTTGCCCAAAAATAAGTGAAATTTCTGCAATTTTGCCCAAGAATAAGGGAAATTTCTGGAATTTTGCCCCAAAATAAGTGGAATTTCTAAGTTTTGCCACAAAATAAAGAGAATTTCTGTCTTTTTGCCCCAACATATATGGAATTTTTGCATTTTTGCCCCAAAATTAGGGGAATTTCTGCAATTTTGCTCCAAAATACAGGAAATTTCTGCCTTTTTGCCCGTAAATAAAAAGAATGCATACCTTTTTGGTTTAAAAAGGGAAATTTTTTCATTTTTACTCCAAAATAAGGGGAATTTCTGCTTTTTTGCCTCTAAATAAGTGGAATTTCTGTCTTTTTCCTCCAAAACAAAAGGATTTTCTGTCTTTTTTGCCCCAAAATAAGGAAATTTTCTGACTTATTACCCTGAAATAAGTGAAATTTCTGCAATTTTGTCACAAAATAAGGGAAATTTCTGCCTTTTTGCCCCAAAATAAAGGGAATTTCAGCCTTTTCACCTCAAAATAAGGGGAATTTCTGCATTTTTGCCACAAAATATTAGGAATTTCTGCCTTTTTGCCCAAAAATAAGGAAAATTTCTGTCTTTTTTCCCTGAAATAAGTCAAATTTCTGCAATTTTGCCCCAATGTAAAGGAAATTTCTGCAATTTTGCCCAAAAATAAGGAGAATTTCTGCCTTTTTGCCCGAAAATTATGAGAATATCTGCAATTTTGCTTCAAAATACGGGGAATTTCTGCTTTTTATCCCGAAAGTAAGATAATGTATATTTTTTGCCACAAAAAAGGGAAATTTCTTCATTTTTGCTCCAAAATAAGGGGAATTTCTGCCTTTTTGCCCCTAATAAATGGAATTTCTGTCTTTTTCACAAAAAACAAAGGGAATTTCTCTCTTTTTTGCCCCAAAATAAGAGGAATTTCTGACTCATTACCCTGAAATAAGTGAAATTTCTGCAATTTTGCCGCAAAATAAGGGTAATTTCTGGAATTTTGCACCAAAATTTGGAATTTCTGAGGGTTGCCCCAAAATAAAGAGCATTTTTGTCTTTTTCCCCAAACATATAGGGAATTTCTGCCTTTTTGCCCCACAATTATGGGAATTTCTGCAATTTTGCTCAAAAATACGGGGAATTTTTGTCTTTTTGCCCGGAAATAAGGGGAATGCATAACTTGTTGCCATAAAAAAGGGAAATTTCTTCATTTTTGCTCCAAAATAAGGGGAATTTCTGCCTTTTTGCTTCTAAATAAGTGGAATTTCTGTCTTTTTCCTCCAAAACAAAGGGAATTTCTGTCTTTTTTGCCCCAAAATAAGGGGAATTTCTGACTTATTACCCTGAAATAAGTGAAATTTCTGCAATTTTGCCCCAAAATAAGGGAAATTTCTGCCTTTTTGCCCTGAAATATGTGAAATTTCTGCATTTTTATCCCAAAATAAATTGAATTTCTGCGTTTTTGCCCCGAAATAATGGGAATTTCTGCCTTTTTGCCCCAAAATAAGAAAAATTTTTGCTTTTTTTCTCTGAAATAAGTGAAATTTCTGCAATTTTGCCCTAAAATAAGTGGAATTTCTGCAATTTTGTCGCATAACAAAGGAAATTTCTGCAATTTTGCCCCAAAATAAGGAGAATTTCTCTCTTTTTGCACCAAAATAAAGGAAGTTTCAGCCTTTTTACCATAAAATAAGGGAAATTTCTGCATTTTTGCCCTGAAATATGTAAAATTTCTGCAATTTTACCCCAAAATAAGGTGAATTTCTGCCTTTTTGACACAAAATAATGAGAATTTCTGCCTTTTTGCCCCAAAATAAAAAAAAATTTCTTTTTTTCTATGAAATAAGTGAAATTTCTGCAATTTTGCCCTAAAATAAGGGAAATTTCTGCAATTTTTCCCCATAATAAGGAAAATGTCTGCAATTTTGCCCCAAAATAAAGAGAATTTCTCCCTTTTTGCCCCAAAATAAAGGAAATTTCAGTCTTTTTACCTGAAAATAAGTGAAATTTCTGCAATTTTGCCCCAAATAAGGGAAATTTCTGCAATTTTGGCCAAAAATAAGGTAAATTCCTGCAATTTTGCCCCCCAAAATAGGAAATTTCTAGAATTTTGTCCCAAAATAAGGGGAATTTCTGATTTTTGCCCCAAAATAAAAGAATTTCTGCCTTTTGCCCCAAAATTAGGGGAATTTCTTCAATTTCGCTCCAAAATACGGGGAATTTCTGCTTTTTTGCCTGAAAATAATGGGAATGCATACCTTTTTGCCATAAAAAGGTAAATTTCTTCATTTTTGCTCCAAAATAAGGGAAATTTCTGCCTTTTTGCCTGTAGATAAGTGGAATTTCTGTCTTTTTCCCCCAAAACAAAGGGAATTTCTGTCTTTTTGCCCCAAAATAAAGGGAATTTCTGACTTATTACCCTGAAATAAGTGAAATTTCTGAAATTTTGCCCCAGAATAAGGAAAATTTCTGCCTTTTTGCCCATAAATATGTGAAATTTCTGCAATTTAACCCCAAAGAAGTTGAATTACTGTTTTTTTGCCCCAAAATAATGGGAATTTCTGCCTTTTTGTCCCAAAATAAGAAAAATTTTTGCTTTTTTTCTCTGAAATAAGTAAAGTTTCTGCAATTTTGCCCTAAAATAAGGGAAATTTCTGCAATTTTTCCCTTAATAAGGGAAATTTCTGCAATTTTGCCCCAATGTAAAGGAAATTTCTGCAATTCTGCCCCAAAATAAGGAGAATTTCTGAATGTTTGCTCCCGAAAAAAGGAGATTTTCTGTCTTTTTGCCCCAAAATAAGGAGAATTTCTGCCTTTTTCCCAAAAATTATGAGAATTTCTGCAATTTCGCTTCAAAATACGGGGAATTTCTGCTTTTTATCCCAAGAGTAAGGGAAATGTATATTTTTTGCCACAAAAAAGGGAAATTTCTTCATTTTTGCTCCAAAATAAGGGGAATTTCTGCCTTTTTGCCTCTAAATAAGTGGAATTTCTGTCTTTTTCCTAAAAATCAAAGGTAATTTCTCTATTTTTTGCCCCAAAATAAAAGGAATTTCTGACTCATTACCCTGAAATAAGTGAAATTTCTGCAATTTTGCCCCAAAATAAGGGAAATTTCATCCTTCTTGCCCCCAAATAAGGGGAATTTCAGAATTTTTACCTCAAAATAAAGGGAATATCTGAATTTTGGCACAAAATATTAGGAATTTCTGAATTTTTGCCCCAAAATAAGTATAATTTCTGCCTTTTTTCCCTGAAATAAGTGAAATTTCTGCAATTTTGCCCCAAAATAAGTGAAATTTCTGCAATTTTGCCCCAAAATAAGGGAAATTTCTGGAATTTTGCACCAAAATAAGTGGAATTTCTGAGTTTTGCCCCAAAATAAGGAGAATTTTTGTCTTTTTGCCCCAACATATAGGGAATTTCTGCCTTTTTGCTCCACAATTAGGGGAATTTCTGCAATTTTGCTCCAAAATACGGGAAATTTCTGTCTTTTTGCCTGAAAATAAGGGGAATGCATAACTTGTTGCCATAAAAAAGGAAAATTTCTTCATTTTTGCTCCAAAATAAGAATTTCTGCCTTTTTGCCTCTAAATAAGTGGAATTTCTGTCTTTTTCCCCCAAACCAAAGGGAATTTCTGTCTTTTTTGCCCCAAAATAAGAGGATTTTCTGACTTATTACCCTAAAATAAGTGAAATTTCTGCAATTTTGCCCCAGGATAAGGGAAATTTCTGCCTTTTTGCCCTGAAATATGTGAAATTTCTGCAATTTTACCCCAAAATAAGGTGAATTTCTGCCCTTTTGCCCCAAAATAATGAGAATTTCTGCCTTTTTGCCCCAAATTAAAAAAAAATTTTGCTTTTTTTCTCTGAAATAAGTGAAATTTCTGCAATTTTGCCCTAAAATAAGGGAAATTTCTGCAATTTTTCCCCATAATAAGGAAAATGTCTGCAATTTTGCCCTAAAATAAAGGGTATTTCTCCATTTTTGCCCCAAAATAAAGGAAATTTCAGTCTTTTTACCTGAAAATAAGGGAAATTTCTGCAATTTTGCCCCAAAATAAGGTAAATTCCTGCAATTTTGCCACAAAATAAAAAAAAAAATTTCTTGAATTTTGCACCAAAATAAGGGGAATTTCTGATTTTTGCCCCAAAATAAAGGAAATTTCTGCCTTTTGCCCCAAAATTAGGGGAATTTCTTTAATTTTGCTCCAAAATACGGGGAATTTCTGCTTTTTTGCCTAAAAATAATGGGAATGCATACCTTTTTGCCATAAAGAGGGAAATTTCTTCATTTTTGCTCCAAAATAAGAGGAATTTTTGCCTTTTTGCCTGTAGATAAGTGGAATTTCTGTATTTTTCCCCCAAAACAAAGGGAATTTCTGTCTTTTTTGCCCCAAAATAAGGGGAATTTCTGACTTATTACCCTGAAATAAGTGAAATTTCTGAAATTTTGCCCCAGAATAAGGAAAATTTCTGACTTTTTGCCCATAAATATGTGAAATTTCTGCAATTTTACCCCAAAATAAGTTGAATTACTGTTTTTTTGCCCCAAAATAATGGGAATTTCTGCCTTTTTGCCCCAAAATAAGAAAAATTTTTGCTTTTTTTCTCTGAAATAAGTAAAGTTTCTGCAATTTTGCCCTAAAATAAGGGAAATTTCTGCAATTTTCCCTTAATAAGGGAAATTTCTGCAATTTTGCCCCAATGTAAAGGAAATTTCTGCAATTCTACCCTAAAATAAGGAGAATTTCTGACTGTTTGCTCCCGAAAAAAGGAGATTTTCTGTCTTTTTGCCCCAAAATAAGGAGAATTTCTGCCTTTTTCCCAAAAATTATGAGAATTTCTGCAATTTTGCTTCAAAATACGGGAAATTTCTGCTTTTTATCCCAAAAGTAAGGGAAATGTATATTTTTTGCCACAAAAAAGGGAAATTTCTTCATTTTTGCTCCAAAATAAGGGGAATTTCTGCCTTTTTGCCTCTAAATAAGTGGAATTTCTGTCTTTTTCCTAAAAATCAAAGGGAATTTCTCTCTTTTTTGCCCCATAATAAAAGGAATTTCTAACTCATTACCCTGAAATAAGTGAAATTTCTGCAATTTTGCCCCAAAATAAAGGAAATTTCTGCCTTCTTGCCCCCAAATAAGGGGAATTTCAGAATTTTTACCTCAAAATAAGGGGAATTTCTGAATTTTGGCACAAAATATTAGGAATTTCTGAATTTTTGCCCCAAAATAAGTATAATTTCTGCCTTTTTTCCCTGAAATAAGTGAAATTTCTGCAATTTTGCCCCAAAATAAGTGAAATTTCTGCAATTTTGCCCCCAAATAAGGGAAATTTCTGGAATTTTGCACCAAAATAAGTGGAATTTCTGGGTTTTGCCCCAAAATAAGGAGAATTTTTGTCTTTTTGCCCCAACATATAGGGAATTTCTGCCTTTTTGCCCCACAATTAGGGGAATTTCTGCAATTTTGCTCCAAAATACGGGAAATTTCTGTCTTTTTGCCCGAAAATAAGGGGAATGTATAACTTGTTGCCATAAAAAAGGAAAATTTCTTCATTATTGCTCCAAAATAAGAATTTCTGCCTTTTTGCCTCTAAATAAGTGGAATTTCTGTCTTTTTCCCCCAAACCAAAGGGAATTTCTGTCTTTTTTGCCCCAAAATAAGAGGATTTTCTGACTTATTACCCTAAAATAAGTGAAATTTCTGCAATTTTGCCCCAGGATAAGGGAAATTTCTGCCTTTTTGCCCTGAAATATGTGAAATTTCTGCAATTTTACCCCAAAATAAGGTGAATTTCTGCCTTTTTTGCCCAAAAATAAAAAAAATTTTTGCTTTTTTTCTCTGAAATAAGTGAAATTTCTGCAATTTTGCCCTAAAATAAGGGAAATTTCTGCAATTTTTCCCCATAATAAGGAAAATGTCTGCAATTTTGCCCTAAAATAAAGGGTATTTCTCCATTTTTGCCCCAAAATAAAGGAAATTTCATTCTTTTTACCTGAAAATAAATGAAATTTCTGCAATTTTGCCCCAAATAAGGGAAATTTCTGCAATTTTGCCCCAAAATAAGGTAAATTCCTGCTATTTTGCCCCCAAAAAAGGAAATTTCTAGAATTTTGCCCCAAAATATGGGGAATTTCTGATTTTTGCCCCAAAATAAAGGGAATTTCTGCCTTTTGCCCCAAAATTAGGGGAATTTCTTCAATTTTGCTCCAAAATACTGGGAATTTCTGTCTTTTTGCCTGAAAATAATGGGAATGCATACCTTTTTGCAATAAAAAGGGAAATTTCTTCATTGTTGCTCCAAAATAAGGGGAATTTTTGCCTTTTTGCCTCTAGATAAGTGGAATTTCTGTCTTTTTCCCCGAAAACAAAGCGAATTTCTGTCTTTTTTGCCCCAAAATAAGGGGAATTTCTGACTTATTACCCTGAAATAAGTGAAATTTCTGCAATTTTGCCCCAGGATAAGGTAAATTTCTGCCTTTTTGCCCTTAAATATGTTAAATTTCTGCAATTTTACCCCAAAATAAGGTGAATTTCTGTTTTTTTGCAGCAAAATAATGGGAATTTCTGCCTTTTTTGCCCAAAATAAGAAAAATTTTTGCTTTTTTTCTCTGAAATAAGTAAAATTTCTGCAATTTTGCCCTAAAATATGGTAAATTTCTGCAATTTTTTTTCATAATAAGGGAAATTTCTGCAATTTTGCCCCAATGTAAAGGAAATTTCTGCAATTTTGCCCCAAAATAAGTAGAATTTCTGACTGTTTGCTCCCGAAAAAAAGAGATTTTCTGTCTTTTTGCCCCAAAATAAAAAGAATTTCTGGCTTTTTGCCCGAAAAATTATGAGAATTTCTGCAATTTTCCTTCAAAATGCGGGGAATTTCTGCTTTTTATCCCGAAAGTAAGGGGAATGTATATTTTTTGCCACAAAAAAAGGGAAATTTCTTCATTTTTGCTCCAAAAAAGGGGAATTTCTGCCTTTTTGCCTGTAGATAAGTGGAATTTCTGTCTTTTTCCCCCAAAACAAAGGGAATTTCTATCTTTTCTGCCCCAAAATAAGGGGAATTTTTGACTTATTACCCAGAAATAAGTGAAATTTCTGCAATTTTGCCCCAAAATAAGGGAAATTTCTGCCATTTTGCCCCAAAATAAGGGAAATTTCTGCCTTTTGCCCTGAAATATGTGAAATTTCTGCAATTTTAACCCAAAATAAGGTGAATTTCTGCCTTTTTGCCACAAAATAATGAGAATTTCTGCCTTTTTGCCCCAAAATAAGAAAAAATTTTGCTTTTTTTCTCTGAAATAAGTGAAATTTCTGCAATTTTGCCCTAAAATAAGGGAAATTTCTGCAATTTTTCCCCATAATTAGGTAAATGTCTGCAATTTTGCCCCAAAATATAGGGAATTTCTCCCTTTTTGCCCCAAAATAAAGGAAATTTCAGCCTTTTTACCTGAAAATAAGTGAAATTTCTGCATTTTTGCCCCAAATAGGGGAAATTTCTGCAATTTTGCCTCAAAATAAGGTAAATTCCTGCAGTTTTGCCCCCAAAAAAAGAAAATTTCTAGAATTTTGCCCCAAAATGAGGGGAATTTCTGATTTTTGCCCCATAATAAAAGGAATTTCTGCCTTTTGCCCCAAAATTAGGGGAATTTCTTCTGTTTTGCTTTAAAATACGGGGAATTCTGCCTTTTTGCCTGAAAATAATGGGAATGAATACCTTTTTGCCATAAAAAGGGAAAATTCTTCATTTTTGCTCCAAAATAAACAGAATTCCTGCCTTTTTGCCTCTAGATAAGTGGAATTTCTGTCTTTTTCTCCGAAAACAAAGGGAATTTCTGTCTTTTTTGCCCAAAAATAAGGGGAATTTCTGACTTATTACCCTGAAATAAGTGAAATTTCTGCAATTTTGCCCCTGATAAGGAAAATTTCTTCCTTTTTGCCCTGAAATATGTGAAATTTCTGCAATTTTACCACAAAATAAGGTGTATTTCTGTTTTTTTGCCCCAAAATAATGGGAATTTCTGCCTTTTTTCCACAAAATAAGAAAAATTTTTGCTTTTTTTCTCTGAAATAAGTAAAATTTCTGCAATTTTGCCCTAAAATAAAGGAAATTTCTCCAATTTTTTCCCTTAATAAGGGAAATTTCTGCAATTTTGCTCCAATGTAAAGGAAATTTCTGCAATTTTGCCCCAAAATAAGGAAAATTTCTGACTGTTTGCTCCCGAAAAAAGGAGATTTTCTGTCTTTTTGCCCCAAAATAAAGAGAATTTCTGCCTTTATGTTCCCGAAAATTATGAGAATTTCTGCAATTTTGCTTCAAAATACGGGGAATTTCTGCTTTTTATTCCGAAAGTAAGGTGAATGTATATTTTTTGCCACAAAAAAAGGAAATTTCTTTATTTTTTGCTCCAAAATAATGGGAATTTCTGCCTTTTTGCCTCTAAATAAGTGGAATTTCTGTCTTTTTCCCAAAAATCAAAGGGAATTTCTCTTTTTTGCCTCAAAATAAAAAAAATTTCTGACTCATTACCCTGAAATAAGTGAAATTTCTGCAATTTTGCCCCAAAATAAGGGAAATTTCTGGAATTTTGCACCATTTTTGGAATTTTTGAGTTTTGCCCCAAAATAAGAAGAATTTTTGTCTTTTTGCCCCAACATATAGGGAATTTCTGCCTTTTTCCCCACAATTAATGGAATTTCTGCAATTTTTCTCCAAATTACGGGGAATTTCTGTATTTTGCCAGAAAATGAGGGGAATGCATAAATTGTTGCCATAAAAAAGGGAAATTTCTTCATTTTTGCTCCAAAATAAGAAGAATTTCTGCCTTTTTGTCTCTAAATAAGTGGAATTTCTGTCTTTTTCCCCCAAAACAAAGGGAATTTCTGTCTTTTTTGCCCCAAAATAAGGGGAATTTCTGACTTATTACCCTGAAATAAGTGAAATTTCTGCAATTTTGCCCCAAAATAATGAAAATTTCTGCCTTTTTGCCCTGAAATACGTGAAATTTCTGCAATTTTACACCAAATTAAGGTTAATTTCTGCCTTTTTGCCACAAAATAATGGGAATTTCTGCCTTTTGGCCCCAAAATAAGAAAAATTTTTGCTTTTTTTCTCTGAAATAAGTGAAATTTCTGCAATTTTACCCTAAAAGAAGTGAAATTTCTGCAATTTTATCGCATAATAGAGGAAATTTCTGCAATTTTGCCCCAAAATAAGGGGAATTTCTCCCTTTTTGCCCCAAAATAAAGGAAATTTCAGCTTATTTACCTGAAAATAAGTGAAATATCTGCAATTTTGCCCCAAATAATGGAAATTTCTGCAATTTTGCCTCAAAATAAGGTAAATTCCTGCAATTTTGCCCCAAAATAAAGGAAATTTCTGGAATTTTGCCCCAAAATAAGGGAAATTTCTGATTTTTGCCCCAAAATAAAGGGAATTTCTGGCTTTTGCCCCAAAACTAGGGGATTTCTGCAATTTTGCTCCAAAATAAGGGGAATTTCTGCCTTTTTGCCCGAAAATAATGGGAATGCATAACTTTTTGCCATAAAAAGGTAATTTTCTTCATTTTTGCTCCAAAATAAGGGAAATTTCTGCCTTTTTGCCTCTAAGTAAGTGGAATTTCTGCCATTTCCCCTGAAACAAAGGGAATTTTTTTCTTTTTTGCCCCAAAATAAGGGGAATTTCTGACTTATTACCCTGAAATAAGTGAAATTTCTGCAATTTTGCCCCAAAATAAGGGAAATTTCTTCCTTTTTGCCCCCAAATAAGGGGAATTTCAGCCTTTTTACCTCAAAATATGGAGAATTTCTGCCGTTTTGCCCCAAAATAAGGGAAATTTCGGCCTTTTTTCACTGAAATAAGTGAAATTTCTGCAATTTTGCCCAAAAATAAGTGAAATTTCTGCAATTTTGCCCAAGAATAAGGGAAATTTCTGGAATTTTGCCCCAAAATAAGTGGAATTTCTAAGTTTTGCCACAAAATAAAGAGAATTTCTGTCTTTTTGCCCCAACATATATGGAATTTTTGCATTTTTGCCCCAAAATTAGGGGAATTTCTGCAATTTTGCTCCAAAATACAGGAAATTTCTGCCTTTTTGCCCGTAAATAAAAAGAATGCATACCTTTTTGGTTTAAAAAGGGAAATTTTTTCATTTTTACTCCAAAATAAGGGGAATTTCTGCTTTTTTGCCTCTAAATAAGTGGAATTTCTGTCTTTTTCCTCCAAAACAAAAGGATTTTCTGTCTTTTTTGCCCCAAAATAAGGAAATTTTCTGACTTATTACCCTGAAATAAGTGAAATTTCTGCAATTTTGTCACAAAATAAGGGAAATTTCTGCCTTTTTGCCCCAAAATAAAGGGAATTTCAGCCTTTTCACCTCAAAATAAGGGGAATTTCTGCATTTTTGCCACAAAATATTAGGAATTTCTGCCTTTTTGCCCAAAAATAAGGAAAATTTCTGTCTTTTTTCCCTGAAATAAGTCAAATTTCTGCAATTTTGCCCCAATGTAAAGGAAATTTCTGCAATTTTGCCCAAAAATAAGGAGAATTTCTGCCTTTTTGCCCGAAAATTATGAGAATATCTGCAATTTTGCTTCAAAATACGGGGAATTTCTGCTTTTTATCCCGAAAGTAAGATAATGTATATTTTTTGCCACAAAAAAGGGAAATTTCTTCATTTTTGCTCCAAAATAAGGGGAATTTCTGCCTTTTTGCCCCTAATAAATGGAATTTCTGTCTTTTTCACAAAAAACAAAGGGAATTTCTCTCTTTTTTGCCCCAAAATAAGAGGAATTTCTGACTCATTACCCTGAAATAAGTGAAATTTCTGCAATTTTGCCGCAAAATAAGGGTAATTTCTGGAATTTTGCACCAAAATTTGGAATTTCTGAGGGTTGCCCCAAAATAAAGAGCATTTTTGTCTTTTTCCCCAAACATATAGGGAATTTCTGCCTTTTTGCCCCACAATTATGGGAATTTCTGCAATTTTGCTCAAAAATACGGGGAATTTTTGTCTTTTTGCCCGGAAATAAGGGGAATGCATAACTTGTTGCCATAAAAAAGGGAAATTTCTTCATTTTTGCTCCAAAATAAGGGGAATTTCTGCCTTTTTGCTTCTAAATAAGTGGAATTTCTGTCTTTTTCCTCCAAAACAAAGGGAATTTCTGTCTTTTTTGCCCCAAAATAAGGGGAATTTCTGACTTATTACCCTGAAATAAGTGAAATTTCTGCAATTTTGCCCCAAAATAAGGGAAATTTCTGCCTTTTTGCCCTGAAATATGTGAAATTTCTGCATTTTTATCCCAAAATAAATTGAATTTCTGCGTTTTTGCCCCGAAATAATGGGAATTTCTGCCTTTTTGCCCCAAAATAAGAAAAATTTTTGCTTTTTTTCTCTGAAATAAGTGAAATTTCTGCAATTTTGCCCTAAAATAAGTGGAATTTCTGCAATTTTATCGCATAATAAAGGAAATTTCTGCAATTTTGCCCCAAAATAAGGAGAATTTCTCTCTTTTTGCCCCAAAATAAAGGAAGTTTCAGCCTTTTTACCAGAAAATAAGTGAAATTTCTGCAATTTTGCCCCAAATAAAGAAAATTTCTGCAATTTTGCCCCAAAATAAGGTAAATTCCTGCAATTTTGCCCCAAAATAAAGGAAATTTCTGGAATTTTGCCCCAAAATAAGGGGAATTTCTGAAATTTGCCCCAAAGTTAAGGGAATATCTGGCTTTTGCCACAAAATTAGGGGAATTTCTGCAATTTTGCTCCAAAATACGGCGAATTTCTGCCTTTTTGCCCGAAAATAATGGGAATGCATACCTTTTTGCCATAAAAAGTTAAATTTCTTCATTTTTGCTCCAAAACAAGGGAAATTTCTGCCTTTTTGCCTCTAAATAAGTGGAATTTCTGTCATTTCCCCCAAAACAAAGGAAATTTCTGTCTTTTTTGCCCCAAAATAGGGGAATTTCTAACTTATTACCCTGAAATAAGTGAAATTTCTGCAATTTTGCCCCATAATAAAGGAAATTTCTGCCTTTTTGCCCAAGAATAAGGGAAATTTCTGAAATTTTGCCCTAAAATAAGTGGAATTTCTGAGTTTTGCCCAAAAATAAGGAGAATTTCTGTATTTTGCTCCAACATATAGAAAATTTCTGCATTTTTGCCCCACAATTAGGGGAATTTCTGCAATTTTGCTCCAAAATATGAGAAATTTCTGTCTTTTTGCCCGTAAATAAAAAGAATGCATACCTTTTTGTCTTAAAATAGGGAAATTTCTTCATTTTTGCTCCAAAATAAGGGGAATTTTTGCTTTTTTGCCTCTAAATAAGTGGAATTTCTGTCTTTTTCCTCTAAAACAAGGGATTTTCTGTTTTTTATGCCCCAAAATAAGGAAATTTTCTGACTTATTACCCTGAAATAAGTGAATTTTCTGGAATTTTGTCCCAAAGTAAGTGAAATTTCTGCCTTTTTGCCCCCAAATAAGTGGAATTTGAGCCCTTTCACCTCAAAATAAGGGGAATTTCTGCATTTTTGCCAAAAAATATTAGGAATTTCTGCCTTTTTGCCCCAAAATAAGGAAAATTTCTGTCTTTTTTCCCTGAAATAAGTCAAATTTCTGCAATTTTGCCCCAAAATAAGTGAAATTTCTGCAATTTTGCCTCAAAATAAGGGAAATTTTTGGAATTTTGCCCCAAAATAAGTGGAATTTCTGAGTTTTGCCACAAAATAAAGAGAATTTCTGTCTTTTTGCCCCAACATATAGGGAATTTCTGCATTTTTGCCCCACAATTAGGGGAATTTCTGCAATTTTGCTCCAAAATACTAGGAATTTCTGCCTTTTTGCCCGAAAATAAGGGGAATGCATAACTTTTTCCCATAAAAAAATGAAATTTCTTCATTTTTACTCCAAAATAAGGGGAATTTCTGCTTTTTTGCCTCTAAATAAGTGGAATTTCTGTCTTTTCCCTCCAAAACAAATGGATTTTCTGTCTTTTTTGCGCCAAAATAAAGGGAATTTCTGACTTATTACCCTGAAATATGTGAAATTTCTGCAATTTTGTCCCAAAATAAGGGAAATTTCTGCCTTTTTGCACCCAAATAAGGGGAATTTCAGCCTTTTAACCTCAAAATAAGGGGAATTTCTGCATTTTTGCCACAAAATATTAGGAATTTCTTCTTTTTTGCCTCAAAATAAGGAAAATTTCTGTCTTTTTTCCCTGAAATAAGTGAAATTTCTGCAATTTTGCCCCAAAATAAGTGAAATTTCTGCAATTTTGCCCAAAAATAAGAAAAATTTTTGGAATTTTGCCCCAAAATAAGTGGAATTTCTGAGTTTTGCCCAAAAATAAGGAGAATTTCTGTCTTTTTGCCCTAACATATAGGGAATTTCTGCATTTTTGCCTTACAATTAAGGGAATTTCTGCAATTTTGCTCCAAAATATGGGGAATTTCTGCCTTTTTGCCCGAAAATAAGGGGAATGCATAACTTTTTCCCATAAAAAAGGGAAATTTTTTCATTTCGCTCCAAATTAAGGGGAATTTCTGCCTTTTTGCCCCAAAATAAGAAAAATTTTTGCTTTTTTTCTCTGAAATAAGTGAAATTTCTGCAATTTTGCCTCAAATTAAGGGAAATTTCTGCAATATTTCCCAAAATAAGGGAAATTTCTGCAATTTTGCCCCAAAATAAGAGGAATTTCTCACTTTTTGCCTGAAAATTAGGGAAATTTCAGCCTTTTTACCTGAAAATAAGTGAAATTTCTGCAATTTTGCCACAAATAATGGAAATTTCTGCAATTTTGCCCCAAAATAAGGTTAATTGCTGCAATTTTGCACCAAAATAAAGGAAATTTCTTGAATTTTGCCCCAAAAAAAGGGGAATTTCTGATTTTTGCCCCAAAATAAAGGGAATTTCTTCTTTTGCCTTAAAATTAAGGGAATTTTGCCTTTTTGCCCGAAAATTATGAGAATTTCTGCAATTTTGCTTCAAAATACGGGGAATTTCTGCTTTTTATCCCGAAAGTAAGGGGAATGTATAACTATTACCACAAAAAAGGGGAAATTTCTTAATTTTTGCCCCAAAATAAGAGGAATTTCTGCCTTTTTACCTCAAAATAAGTGAAATTTCTCCCTTTTTACCCAAAAATAAATGGAATTTCTGTCTTGTTGCAACAAAATAAAAGGAATTTTTGAATTATTCCCTGAAATAAGTGATATATCTGCAATTTTGCCCCAAAATAAAAGAAATTTCTGCGTTTTTGCCACAAAATAAGGGGAATTACTGTCTTCTTGCCCCAAAATAAAAGAAATTTCTGCCTTTTTGCCCCCAAATAAGAAGAATTTCAGCCTTTTTACCTCAAAATAAGGGGAATTTCTGCATTTTTGCCACAAAATATTAAGAATTTCTGCATTTTTGCCCCAAATTAAGGTAAATTTCTGCCTTTTTTCCCTGAAATAAGTGAAATTTCTGCAATTTTGCCCCAAAATAAGTGAAATTTCTGCAATTTTGCCTCAAAATAAGAGAAATTTCTGCTTTTTGCCCTGAAATATGTGAAGTTCTGCAATTTTACCCCAAAATAAGGTGAATTTCTGCCTTTTTGCCCCAAAATAATGGGAATTTCTGCCTTTTGCCCAAAAAATAAGAAAAATTTTTGCTTTTTTTCTCAGAAATAAGTGAAATTTCTGCAATTTTGCCCCAAAATAAGTGAAATTTCTGCAATTTTGCCCCAAAATAAGTGAAATTTCTTGAATTTTGCCCCAAAATAAATGAAATTTCTGAGTTTTGCCCCAAAATAAGGAGAATTTCTGTCTTTTTGCCATAACATATAAGGAATTTCTGCCTTTTTGCCCCACAATTAGGGGAATTTCTGCAATTTTGCTCCAAAATACGAGGAATTTCTGTCTTTTTGCCCGAAAATAAAGGGAATGCATAACTTTTTGCCATAAAAATGGAAAATTTCTTCATTTTTGCTCCAAAATAAGGGGAATTTCTGCCTTTTTGCCTCTAAATAAGTGGAATTTCTGTCTTTTTCCTCCAAAACAAAGGAAATTTCTGTATTATTTGCCCCAAAATAAAGGGAATTTCTGATTTATTACCCTAAAATAAAGGAAATTTCTGCCTTTTTGCCCTGAAATATGTGAAATTTCTGCAATTTTACCCCAAAATACGGTGAATTTCCTCCTTTTTCCCCCAAAATAATGGGAATTTCTGCCTTTTTGCCCTAAAATAAGAAAAAAATTTTTTTTCTCTGAAATAAGTGACATTTCTGCAATTTTGCCCTAAAAAAAGGGAAATTTCTGCAATTATTATTCTATAATAAGGGAAATGTCTGCAATTTTGCCCCCAAAAAAAGGGAATTTCTCCTTTTTGCCCCAAAATAAAGGAAATTTCAGCCATTTTACCTGAAAATAAGTGAAATTTCTGCAATTTTGCCCCAAATAAAGAAAATTTCTGCAATTTTGCCCCAAAATAAGGTAAATTCCTGCAATTTTGCCCCAAAATAAAGAAAATTTCTGGAATTTTGCCCCAAAATAATGGGAATTTCTGATTTTTGCCCCAAAATAAAGGGAATTTCTGGCTTTTGCCCCAAAATTAGGGGAATTTCTGCAATTTTGCTCCAAAATACAGGGAATTTCTGCCTTTTTGCCCGAAAAAAATGGGAATGCATACCTTTTTGCCATAAAAAGGTAAATTTCTTCATTTTTGCTCCAAAATAAGGGAAATTTCTGCCTTTTTCCTCTAAATAAGTGGAATTTCTGTCATTTCCGCAAAAAAAAGGGAATTTCTGGTTTTTTTTTGCCCCAAAATAAAGGGAATTTCTGACTTATTACCCTGAAATAAGTGAAATTTCTGCAATTTTGCCCCAAAATAAGGGAAATTTCTGCCTTTTTGCCCCCAAATAAAGGGAATTTCAGCCTTTTTACCTCAAAATAAGGAGTATTTCTTCTTTTTGCCACAAAATAAGGGAAATTTCTGCCTTTTTTCATTGAAATAAGTGAAATTTCTGCAATTTTGCTCCAAAAAAAGGGAAATTTCTGCAATTTTGCCCAAGAATAAGGGAAATTTCTGCAATTTTGCCCCAAAATAAGAGAAATTTCTGCCTTTTTGCACCCAAATAAAGGGAAATTCAGCCTTTTTACCTCAAAATAAGGAGAATTTCTGCTTTTTGCCCCAAAATAAGGGAAATTTCTGCAATTTTGCCCAAGAATAAGGGACATTTCTGGAATTTTGCCCCAAAATAAGTGGAATTTCTAAGTTTTGCCACAAAATAAAGAGAATTTCTGTCTTTTTGCCCCAACATATATGGAATTTTTGCATTTTTGCCCCAAAATTAGGGGAATTTCTGCAATTTTGCTCCAAAATACAGGAAATTTCTGCCTTTTTGCCCGTAAATAAAAAGAATGCATACCTTTTTAGTTTAAAAAGGGAAATTTTTTCATTTTTACTCCAAAATAAGGGGAATTTCTGCTTTTTTGCCTCTAAATAAGTGGAATTTCTGTCTTTTTCCTCCAAAACAAAAGGATTTTCTGTCTTTTTTGCCCCAAAATAAGGAAATTTTCTGACTTATTACCCTGAAATAAGTGAAATTTCTGCAATTTTGTCACAAAATAAGGGAAATTTCTGCCTTTTTGCCCCAAAATAAAGGGAATTTCAGCCTTTTCACCTCAAAATAAGGGGAATTTCTGCATTTTTGCCACAAAATATTAGGAATTTCTGCCTTTTTGCCCAAAAATAAGGAAAATTTCTGTCTTTTTTCCCTGAAATAAGTCAAATTTCTGCAATTTTGCCCCAATGTAAAGGAAAGTTCTGCAATTTTGCCCAAAAATAAGGAGAATTTCTGCCTTTTTGCCCGAAAATTATGAGAATATCTGCAATTTTGCTTCAAAATACGGGGAATTTCTGCTTTTTATCCCGAAAGTAAGATAATGTATATTTTTTGCCACAAAAAAGGGAAATTTCTTCATTTTTGCTCCAAAATAAGGGGAATTTCTGCCTTTTTGCCCCTAATAAATGGAATTTCTGTCTTTTTCACAAAAAACAAAGGGAATTTCTCTCTTTTTTGCCCCAAATTAAGAGGAATTTCTGACTCATTACCCTGAAATAAGTGAAATTTCTGCAATTTTGCCGCAAAATAAGGGTAATTTCTGGAATTTTGCACCAAAATTTGGAATTTCTGAGGGTTGCCCCAAAATAAAGAGCATTTTTGTCTTTTTCCCCAAACATATAGGGAATTTCTGCCTTTTTGCCCCACAATTAAGGGAATTTCTGCAATTTTGCTCAAAAATACGGGGAATTTTTGTCTTTTTGCCCGGAAATAAGGGGAATGCATAACTTGTTGCCATAAAAAAGGGAAATTTCTTCATTTTTGCTCCAATAAGGGGAATTTCTGCCTTTTTGCTTCTAAATAAGTGGAATTTCTGTCTTTTTCCTCCAAAACAAAGGGAATTTCTGTCTTTTTTGCCCCAAAATAAGGGGAATTTCTGACTTATTACCCTGAAATAAGTGAAATTTCTGCAATTTTGCCCCTAAATAAGGGAAATTTCTGCCTTTTTGCCCTGAAATATGTGAAATTTCTGCATTTTTATCCCAAAATAAATTGAATTTCTGCGTTTTTGCCCCAAAATAATGGGAATTTCTGCCTTTTTGCCCCAAAATAAGAAAAATTTTTGCTTTTTTTCTCTGAAATAAGTGAAATTTCTGCAATTTTGCCCTAAAATAAGTGGAATTTCTGCAATTTTATCGCATAATAAAGGAAATTTCTGCAATTTTGCCCCAAAATAAGGAGAATTTCTCTCTTTTTGCCCCAAAATAAAGGAAGTTTCAGCCTTTTTACCAGAAAATAAGTGAAATTTCTGCAATTTTGCCCCAAATAAAGAAAATTTCTGCAATTTTGCCCCAAAATAAGGTAAATTCCTGCAATTTTGCCCCAAAATAAAGGAAATTTCTGGAATTTTGCCCCAAAATAAGGGGAATTTCTGAATTTTGCCCCAAAGTAAAGGGAATTTCTGGCTTTTGCCCCAAAATTAGGGGAATTTCTGCAATTTTGCTCCAAAATACAGGGAATTTCTGCCTTTTTGCCCGAAAATAATGGGAATGCATACCTTTTTGCCATAAAAAGGTAAATTTCTTCATTTTTGCTCCAAAATAAGGGAAATTTCTGCCTTTTTGCCTCTAAATAAGTGGAATTTCTGTCATTTCTCCCAAAACAAAGGGAATTTCTGTCATTTTTGCCCCCAAATAAGGGGAATTTCTGACTTATTACCCTGAAATAAGTGAAATTTCTGCAATTTTGCCCCAAAAAAGGGAAATTTCTCCCTTTTTGCCCTCAAATAAGGGGAATTTCAGCCTTTTTACCTCAAAATAAGGAGAATTTCTGCCTTTTTGCCCCAAAATAAGAAAAATTTCTGCCTTTTTTCACTGAAAGAAGTGAAATTTCTGCAATTTTGCCCCAAAATAAGTGAAATTTCTGCAATTTTGCCCAAGAATAAGGGAAATTTCTGGAATTTTGCCCAAAAGTAAGTGGAATTTCTAAGTTTTGCCCCAAAATAAAGAGAATTTCTGTCTTTTTGCCCCAACATATAGGGAATTTCTGCATTTTTGCCCCACAATTATGGGAATTTCTGCAATTTTGCTCCAAAATATGGGAAATTTCTGCCTTTTTGCCCGTAAATAAAAAGAATGCATACCTTTTTGCCTTAAAAAAGGGAAATTTCTTCACTTTTGCTCCAAAATAATGGGAATTTCTGCTTTTTTGCCTTTAAATAGGAGGAATTTCTGTCTTTTTCCTCCAAAACAAAGGGATTTTCTGTCTTTTTTGCCCCAAAATAAGGAAATTTTCTGACTTATTACCCTGAAATAAGTGAAATTTCTGCAAGTTTGTCCCTAAATAAGGGAAATTTCTGCCTTTTTGCCCCAAAATAAGGGGAATTTCAGCCTTTTCACCTCAAAATAAGAGGACTTTCTGCATTTTTGCCACAAAATATTAGGAATTTCTGCCTTTTTGCCCCAAAATAAGGAAAATTTCTGTCTTTTTTCCCTGAAATAAGTCAAATTTCTGCAATTTTGCCCCATTGTAAAGGAAATTTCTGAAATTTTGCCCCAAAATAAGGAGAATTTCTCCCTTTTTGCCCGAAAATTATGAGAATTTCTGCAATTTTGCTTCATAATACGGGGAATTTCTGCTTTTTATCCCGCAATTAAGGGGAATGTATATTTTTTGCCACAAAAAAGAGAAATATCTTTATTTTTGCTACAAAATAAGGGGAATTTCTGCCTTTTTGCCTCCAAATAAGTGGAATTTCTGTTTTTTTCCCAAAAAACAAAGGGAATTTTTCTTATTTTTGCCCCAAAATAAGAGGAATTTCTGACTCATAACCTTGAAATAAGTGAAATTTCTGCAATTTTGCCCAAAAATAAGGGAAATTTCTGCCTTTTGCCCCCAAATAAGGGGAATTTCAGCATTTATACCTCAAAATAAGGGGAATTTTTGAATTTTGGCACAAAATATTAGGAATTTCTGCCTTTTTGCCCCAAAATAAGTAAAATTTCTGCCTTTTTACCCTGAAATAAGTGAAATTTCTGCAATTTTGCCCCAAAATAAGTGAAATTTCTGCAATTTTGCCCCAAAATAAAAGAAATTTCTGGAATTTGCACAAAAATTTGGGATTTCTGAGTTTTGCCCCAAAATAAGGAGAATTCTTGTCTTTTTGCCCCAACATATAGGGAATTTCTGCCTTTTTGCCCCACAATTAGGGGAATTTCTGCAATTTTGCTCCAAAATACGGGGAATTTCTGTCTTTTTGCCCGAAAATAAGGGGAATGCATAACTTGTTGCCATAAAAAAGGGAAATTTCTTCATTTTTGCTCCAAAATAAGAGGAATTTCTGCCTTTTTGCCTCAAAATAAGTGGAATTTCTGTAATTTCCCCCAAAACAATGGGAATTTCTGTCTTTTTTGACCCAAAATAAGGGGCATTTCTTACTTATTACCATGAAATAAGTGAAATTTCTGTAATTTTGCCCCAAAATAAGGGAAATTTCTGCCTTTTTGACCTGAAATATTTGAAATTTCTGCAATTTTACCCCAAAATAAGGTGAATTTCTGCCTTTTTGCCCCAAAATAATGGGAATTTCTGCCTTTTTGCCCCAAAATAAGAAAAATTTTTGCTTTTTTTTCTGAAATAAGTGAAATTTCTGCAATTTTGCCCTTAAATAAGTGAAATTTCTGCAATTTTATTGCATAATAAGGGAAATTTCTGCAATTTTGCCCCAAAATAAGGGGAATTTCTCTTTTTTTGCCCCAAAATAAAGGAAATTTCGGCCTTTTTACCAGAAAATAAGTGAAATTTCTGCAATTTTGCCCCAAATAAAGGGAATTTCTGCAATTTTGCCCCAAAATAAGGTAAATTCCTGCAATTTTGCCCCCAAATAAAAAAAATTTCTGGAATTTTGCCCCAAAATAAGATGATTTTCTGATTTTTGCCCCAAAATAAAGGGAATTTCTGGCTTTTGCCCCAAAATTAGAGGAATTTCTGCAATTTTGCTCCAAAATACGGCAAATTTCTGCGTTTTTGACTGAAAATAATGGGAATGCATACCTTTTTGCAATAAAAAGGTAAATTTCTACATTTTGGCTCCAAAATAAGGGAAATTTCTGCCTTTTTGCCTCTAAATAAGTGGAATTTCTGTCATTTCCCCCAAAATAAAGGGAATTTCTCTCTTTTTTGCCCCAAAAAAAGAGGAATTTCTGACTTATTACCCTGAAATAAGTGAAATTTCTGCAATTTTGCCCAAAAATAAGGGAAATTTCTGCTTTTGGCCCATAAATAAATGGAATTTTAGCATTTTTACCTCAAAATAAAGGGAATTTTTGGATTTTGGCACAAAATAGTAGGAATTTCTTCCCTTTTGCCCCAAAATAAGAAAAATTTCTGCTTTTTTCCCTGAAATAAGTGAAATTTCTGCAATTTTGCCCCAAAATAAGTGAAATTTCTGCAATTTTGCCCCAAAAAAGAGGGAAATTTCTGGAATTTTGAACTAAATTTTAGAATTTGTGAGTTTTGCCCTAAAATAAGGAGAATTTTTGTTTTTTTTCCCCAACATATAGGGAATTTCTGCCTTTTTGCCCCACAATTAGGGGAATTTCTGCAATTTTGCTCCAAAATACGGGAATTTCTGTCTTTTTGCCCGAAAATAAGGGGAATGCATAACTTGTTGCCATAAAAAAGGTAAACTTCTTCATTTTTGCTCCAAAATAAGGGAATTTCTGCCTTTTTGCCTCTAATAAGTGGAATTTCTGTCATTTCACCCTAAACAAAGAGAATTTCTGTCTTTTTTGACCCAAAATAAGGGGAATTTCTGACTCATTACCCTGAAATAAGTGAAATTTCTGCAATTTTGCCCCAAAATAAGGGAAATTTCTGCCTTTTTGCCCTGAAATATGTGAAATTTCTGCAATTTTACCCCAAAATAAGGTGAATTTCTGCCTTTTTGCCCCAAAATAATGGGAATTTCTGCCTTTTTGGCCCAAAATAAGAAAAATTTTTGCTTTTTTCTCTGAAATAAGTGAAATTTCTGCAATTTTGCCGTAAAATAAGTGAAATTTCTGCAATTTTATTGCATAATAAGGGAAATTTCTGCAATTTTGCCCCAAAATAAGGAGAATTTCTCCCTTTTTGCCCAAAAAAAAGGAAATTTCAGCCTTTTTACCAGGAAATAAGTGAAATTTCTGCAATTTTGCCCCAAATAAAGGAAATTTCTGCAATTTTGCCCCAAAATAAGGTGAATTCCTGCAATTTTGCCCCAAAATAAAGGAAATTTCTGGAACTTTGCCCCAAAATAAGGGGAATTTCTGATTTTTGCCCCAAAATAAAGGGAATTTCTGGCTTTTGCCACAAAATTAGGGGAATTTCTGCAATTTTGCTCCAAAATACGGCGAATTTCTGCCTTTTTGCCCGAAAATAATAAGAATGCATACCTTTTTGCCATAAAAAGGTAAATTTCTTCATTTTTGCTCCAAAATAAGGGAAATTTCTGCCTTTTTGCCTCTAAATAAGTGGAATTTCTGTCATTTCCCCCAAAACAAAGGGAATTTCTGTCTTTTTTGCCCCAAAATAAGGGGAATTTCTGACTTATTACACTGAAATAAGTGAAATTTCTGCAATTTTGCCCCAAAATAAGGTAAATTCCTGCAATTTTGCCCCAAAATAAAGGAAATTTCTGGAATTTTGCCCCAAAATAAGGGGAATTTTTGAATTTTGCCCCAAAGTAAAGGGAATTTCTGGCTTTTGCCACAAAATTAGGGGAATTTCTGCAATTTTGCTCCAAAATACGGCGAATTTCTGCCTTTTTGCCCGAAAATAATGGGAATGCATACCTTTTTGCCATAAAAAGTTAAATTTCTTCATTTTTGCTCCAAAACAAGGGAAATTTCTGCCTTTTTGCCTCTAAATAAGTGGAATTTCTGTCATTTCCCCCAAAACAAAGGAAATTTCTGTCTTTTTTGCCCCAAAATAGGGGAATTTCTAACTTATTACCCTGAAATAAGTGAAATTTCTGCAATTTTGCCCCATAATAAAGGAAATTTCTGCCTTTTTGCCCAAGAATAAGGGAAATTTCTGAAATTTTGCCCCAAAATAAGTGGAATTTCTGAGTTTTGCCCAAAAATAAGGAGAATTTCTGTATTTTGCTCCAACATATAGATAATTTCTGCATTTTTGCCCCACAATTAGGGGAATTTCTGCAATTTTGCTCCAAAATATGAGAAATTTCTGTCTTTTTGCCCGTAAATAAAAAGAATGCATACCTTTTTGTCTTAAAATAGGGAAATTTCTTCATTTTTGCTCCAAAATAAGGGGAATTTTTGCTTTTTTGCCTCTAAATAAGTGGAATTTCTGTCTTTTTCCTCTAAAACAAGGGATTTTCTGTTTTTTATGCCCCAAAATAAGGAAATTTTCTGACTTATTACCCTGAAATAAGTGAATTTTCTGGAATTTTGTCCCAAAGTAAGTGAAATTTCTGCCTTTTTGCCCCCAAATAAGTGGAATTTGAGCCCTTTCACCTCAAAATAAGGGGAATTTCTGCATTTTTGCCAAAAAATATTAGGAATTTCTGCCTTTTTGCCCCAAAATAAGGAAAATTTCTGTCTTTTTTCCCTGAAATAAGTCAAATTTCTGCAATTTTGCCCCAAAATAAGTGAAATTTCTGCAATTTTGCCTCAAAATAAGGGAAATTTTTGGAATTTTGCCCCAAAATAAGTGGAATTTCTGAGTTTTGCCACAAAATAAAGAGAATTTCTGTCTTTTTGCCCCAACATATAGGGAATTTCTGCATTTTTGCCCCACAATTAGGGGAATTTCTGCAATTTTGCTCCAAAATACTAGGAATTTCTGCCTTTTTGCCCGAAAATAAGGGGAATGCATAACTTTTTCCCATAAAAAAATGAAATTTCTTCATTTTTACTCCAAAATAAGGGGAATTTCTGCTTTTTTGCCTCTAAATAAGTGGAATTTCTGTCTTTTCCCTCCAAAACAAATGGATTTTCTGTCTTTTTTGCGCCAAAATAAAGGGAATTTCTGACTTATTACCCTGAAATATGTGAAATTTCTGCAATTTTGTCCCAAAATAAGGGAAATTTCTGCCTTTTTGCACCCAAATAAGGGGAATTTCAGCCTTTTAACCTCAAAATAAGGGGAATTTCTGCATTTTTGCCACAAAATATTAGGAATTTCTTATTTTTTGCCTCAAAATAAGGAAAATTTCTGTCTTTTTTCCCTGAAATAAGTGAAATTTCTGCAATTTTGCCCCAAAATAAGTGAAATTTCTGAAATTTTGCCCAAAAATAAGGGAAATTTTTGGAATTTTGCCCCAAAATAAGTGGAATTTCTGAGTTTTGCCCAAAAATAAGGAGAATTTCTGTCTTTTTGCCCTAACATATAGGGAATTTCTGCATTTTTGCCTTACAATTAAGGGAATTTCTGCAATTTTGCTCCAAAATATGGGGAATTTCTGCCTTTTTGCCCGAAAATAAGGGGAATGCATAACTTTTTCCCATAAAAAAGGGAAATTTTTTCATTTCGCTCCAAATTAAGGGGAATTTCTGCCTTTTTGCCCCAAAATAAGAAAAATTTTTGCTTTTTTTCTCTGAAATAAGTGAAATTTCTGCAATTTTGCCTCAAATTAAGGGAAATTTCTGCAATATTTCCCAAAATAAGGGAAATTTCTGCAATTTTGCCCCAAAATAAGAGGAATTTCTCACTTTTTGCCCGAAAATTAGGGAAATTTCAGCCTTTTTACCTGAAAATAAGTGAAATTTCTGCAATTTTGCCACAAATAATGGAAATTTCTGCAATTTTGCCCCAAAATAAGGTTAATTGCTGCAATTTTGCACCAAAATAAAGGAAATTTCTTGAATTTTGCCCCAAAAAAAGGGGAATTTCTGATTTTTGCCCCAAAATAAAGGGAATTTCTTCTTTTGCCTTAAAATTAAGGGAATTTTGCCTTTTTGCCCGAAAATTATGAGAATTTCTGCAATTTTGCTTCAAAATACGGGGAATTTCTGCTTTTTATCCCGAAAGTAAGGGGAATGTATAACTATTACCACAAAAAAGGGGAAATTTCTTAATTTTTGCCCCAAAATAAGAGGAATTTCTGCCTTTTTACCTCAAAATAAGTGAAATTTCTCCCTTTTTACCCAAAAATAAATGGAATTTCTGTCTTGTTGCAACAAAATAAAAGGAATTTTTGAATTATTCCCTGAAATAAGTGATATATCTGCAATTTTGCCCCAAAATAAAAGAAATTTCTGCGTTTTTGCCACAAAATAAGGGGAATTACTGTCTTCTTGCCCCAAAATAAAAGAAATTTCTGCCTTTTTGCCCCCAAATAAGAAGAATTTCAGCCTTTTTACCTCAAAATAAGGGGAATTTCTGCATTTTTGCCACAAAATATTAAGAATTTCTGCATTTTTGCCCCAAATTAAGGTAAATTTCTGCCTTTTTTCCCTGAAATAAGTGAAATTTCTGCAATTTTGCCCCAAAATAAGTGAAATTTCTGCAATTTTGCCTCAAAATAAGAGAAATTTCTGCTTTTTGCCCTGAAAT
Source organism: Micromys minutus (assembly GCF_963924665.1). Lineage (NCBI taxonomy): Eukaryota > Metazoa > Chordata > Mammalia > Rodentia > Muridae > Micromys > Micromys minutus. The sequence continues at coordinate 130,076 of NW_027667427.1, read as the reverse complement.
ATGTGAAGTTCTGCAATTTTACCCCAAAATAAGGTGAATTTCTGCCTTTTTGCCCCAAAATAATGGGAATTTCTGCCTTTTGCCCAAAAAATAAGAAAAATTTTTGCTTTTTTTCTCAGAAATAAGTGAAATTTCTGCAATTTTGCCCCAAAATAAGTGAAATTTCTGCAATTTTGCCCCAAAATAAGTGAAATTTCTTGAATTTTGCCCCAAAATAAATGAAATTTCTGAGTTTTGCCCCAAAATAAGGAGAATTTCTGTCTTTTTGCCATAACATATAAGGAATTTCTGCCTTTTTGCCCCACAATTAGGGGAATTTCTGCAATTTTGCTCCAAAATACGAGGAATTTCTGTCTTTTTGCCCGAAAATAAAGGGAATGCATAACTTTTTGCCATAAAAATGGAAAATTTCTTCATTTTTGCTCCAAAATAAGGGGAATTTCTGCCTTTTTGCCTCTAAATAAGTGGAATTTCTGTCTTTTTCCTCCAAAACAAAGGAAATTTCTGTCTTATTTGCCCCAAAATAAAGGGAATTTCTGATTTATTACCCTAAAATAAAGGAAATTTCTGCCTTTTTGCCCTGAAATATGTGAAATTTCTGCAATTTTACCCCAAAATACGGTGAATTTCCTTCTTTTTCCCCCAAAATAATGGGAATTTCTGCCTTTTTGCCCTAAAATAAGAAAAATTTTTTTTTCTCTGAAATAAGTGACATTTCTGCAATTTTGCCCTAAAAAAAGGGAAATTTCTGCAATTATTATTCTATAATAAGGGAAATGTCTGCAATTTTGCCCCCAAAAAAAGGGAATTTCTCCTTTTTGCCCCAAAATAAAGGAAATTTCAGCCATTTTACCTGAAAATAAGTGAAATTTCTGCAATTTTGCCCCAAATAAAGAAAATTTCTGCAATTTTGCCCCAAAATAAGGTAAATTCCTGCAATTTTGCCCCAAAATAAAGAAAATTTCTGGAATTTTGCCCCAAAATAATGGGAATTTCTGATTTTTGCCCCAAAATAAAGGGAATTTCTGGCTTTTGCCCCAAAATTAGGGGAATTTCTGCAATTTTGCTCCAAAATACAGGGAATTTCTGCCTTTTTGCCCGAAAAAAATGGGAATGCATACCTTTTTGCCATAAAAAGGTAAATTTCTTCATTTTTGCTCCAAAATAAGGGAAATTTCTGCCTTTTTCCTCTAAATAAGTGGAATTTCTGTCATTTCCGCAAAAAAAAGGGAATTTCTGGGTTTTTTTTGCCCCAAAATAAAGGGAATTTCTGACTTATTACCCTGAAATAAGTGAAATTTCTGCAATTTTGCCCCAAAATAAGGGAAATTTCTGCCTTTTTGCCCCCAAATAAAGGGAATTTCAGCCTTTTTACCTCAAAATAAGGAGTATTTCTGCTTTTTGCCACAAAATAAGGGAAATTTCTGCCTTTTTTCATTGAAATAAGTGAAATTTCTGCAATTTTGCTCCAAAAAAAGGGAAATTTCTGCAATTTTGCCCAAGAATAAGGGAAATTTCTGCAATTTTGCCCCAAAATAAGAGAAATTTCTGCCTTTTTGCACCCAAATAAAGGGAATTTCAGCCTTTTTACCTCAAAATAAGGAGAATTTCTGCTTTTTGCCCCAAAATAAGGGAAATTTCTGCAATTTTGCCCAAGAATAAGGGAAATTTCTGGAATTTTGCCCCAAAATAAGTGGAATTTCTAAGTTTTGCCACAAAATAAAGAGAATTTCTGTCTTTTTGCCCCAACATATATGGAATTTTTGCATTTTTGCCCCAAAATTAGGGGAATTTCTGCAATTTTGCTCCAAAATACAGGAAATTTCTGCCTTTTTGCCCGTAAATAAAAAGAATGCATACCTTTTTGGTTTAAAAAGGGAAATTTTTTCATTTTTACTCCAAAATAAGGGGAATTTCTGCTTTTTTGCCTCTAAATAAGTGGAATTTCTGTCTTTTTCCTCCAAAACAAAAGGATTTTCTGTCTTTTTTGCCCCAAAATAAGGAAATTTTCTGACTTATTACCCTGAAATAAGTGAAATTTCTGCAATTTTGTCACAAAATAAGGGAAATTTCTGCCTTTTTGCCCCAAAATAAAGGGAATTTCAGCCTTTTCACCTCAAAATAAGGGGAATTTCTGCATTTTTGCCACAAAATATTAGGAATTTCTGCCTTTTTGCCCAAAAATAAGGAAAATTTCTGTCTTTTTTCCCTGAAATAAGTCAAATTTCTGCAATTTTGCCCCAATGTAAAGGAAATTTCTGCAATTTTGCCCAAAAATAAGGAGAATTTCTGCCTTTTTGCCCGAAAATTATGAGAATATCTGCAATTTTGCTTCAAAATACGGGGAATTTCTGCTTTTTATCCCGAAAGTAAGATAATGTATATTTTTTGCCACAAAAAAGGGAAATTTCTTCATTTTTGCTCCAAAATAAGGGGAATTTCTGCCTTTTTGCCCCTAATAAATGGAATTTCTGTCTTTTTCACAAAAAACAAAGGGAATTTCTCTCTTTTTTGCCCCAAAATAAGAGGAATTTCTGACTCATTACCCTGAAATAAGTGAAATTTCTGCAATTTTGCCGCAAAATAAGGGTAATTTCTGGAATTTTGCACCAAAATTTGGAATTTCTGAGGGTTGCCCCAAAATAAAGAGCATTTTTGTCTTTTTCCCCAAACATATAGGGAATTTCTGCCTTTTTGCCCCAGAATTATGGGAATTTCTGCAATTTTGCTCAAAAATACGGGGAATTTTTGTCTTTTTGCCCGGAAATAAGGGGAATGCATAACTTGTTGCCATAAAAAAGGGAAATTTCTTCATTTTTGCTCCAATAAGGGGAATTTCTGCCTTTTGGCTTCTAAATAAGTGGAATTTCTGTCTTTTTCCTCCAAAACAAAGGGAATTTCTGTCTTTTTTGCCCCAAAATAAGGGGAATTTCTGACTTATTACCCTGAAATAAGTGAAATTTCTGCAATTTTGCCCCAAAATAAGGGAAATTTCTGCCTTTTTGCCCTGAAATATGTGAAATTTCTGCATTTTTATCCCAAAATAAATTGAATTTCTGCGTTTTTGCCCCAAAATAATGGGAATTTCTGCCTTTTTGCCACAAAATAAGAAAAATTTTTGCTTTTTTTCTCTGAAATAAGTGAAATTTCTGCAATTTTGCCCTAAAATAAGTGGAATTTCTGCAATTTTATCGCATAATAAAGGAAATTTCTGCAATTTTGCCCCAAAATAAGGAGAATTTCTCTCTTTTTGCCCCAAAATAAAGGAAGTTTCAGCCTTTTTACCAGAAAATAAGTGAAATTTCTGCAATTTTGCCCCAAATAAAGAAAATTTCTGCAATTTTGCCCCAAAATAAGGTAAATTCCTGCAATTTTGCCCCAAAATAAAGAAAATTTCTGGAATTTTGCCACAAAATAACGGGAATTTCTGATTTTTGCCCCAAAATAAAGGGAATTTCTGGCTTTTGCCCCAAAATTAGGGGAATTTCTGCAATTTTGCTCCAAAATACAGGGAATTTCTGCCTTTTTGCCCGAAAATAATGGGAATGCATACCTTTTTGCCATAAAAAGGTAAATTTCTTCATTTTTGTTCCAAAATAAGGGAAATTTCTGCCTTTTTGCCTCTAAATAAGTGGAATTTCTGTCATTTCTCCCAAAACAAAGGGAATTTCTGTCATTTTTGCCCCCAAATAAGGGGAATTTCTGACTTATTACCCTGAAATAAGTGAAATTTCTGCAATTTTGCCCCAAAAAAGGGAAATTTCTCCCTTTTTGCCCTCAAATAAGGGGAATTTCAGCCTTTTTACCTCAAAATAAGGAGAATTTCTGCCTTTTTGCCCCAAAATAAGAAAAATTTCTGCCTTTTTTCACTGAAAGAAGTGAAATTTCTGCAATTTTGCCCCAAAATAAGTGAAATTTCTGCAATTTTGCCCAAGAATAAGGGAAATTTCTGGAATTTTGCCCAAAAGTAAGTGGAATTTCTAAGTTTTGCCCCAAAATAAAGAGAATTTCTGTCTTTTTGCCCCAACATATAGGGAATTTCTGCATTTTTGCCCCACAATTATGGGAATTTCTGCAATTTTGCTCCAAAATATGGGAAATTTCTGCCTTTTTGCCCGTAAATAAAAAGAATGCATACCTTTTTGCCTTAAAAAAGGGAAATTTCTTCACTTTTGCTCCAAAATAATGGGAATTTCTGCTTTTTTGCCTTTAAATAGGAGGAATTTCTGTCTTTTTCTTCCAAAACAAAGGGATTTTCTGTCTTTTTTGCCCCAAAATAAGGAAATTTTCTGACTTATTACCCTGAAATAAGTGAAATTTCTGCAAGTTTGTCCCTAAATAAGGGAAATTTCTGCCTTTTTGCCCCAAAATAAGGGGAATTTCAGCCTTTTCACCTCAAAATAAGGGGACTTTCTGCATTTTTGCCACAAAATATTAGGAATTTCTGCCTTTTTGCCCCAAAATAAGGAAAATTTCTGTCTTTTTTCCCTGAAATAAGTCAAATTTCTGCAATTTTGCCCCATTGTAAAGGAAATTTCTGAAATTTTGCCCCAAAATAAGGAGAATTTCTCCCTTTTTGCCCGAAAATTATGAGAATTTCTGCAATTTTGCTTCATAATACGGGGAATTTCTGCTTTTTATCCCGCAATTAAGGGGAATGTATATTTTTTGCCACAAAAAAGAGAAATATCTTTATTTTTGCTACAAAATAAGGGGAATTTCTGCCTTTTTGCCTCTAAATAAGTGGAATTTCTGTTTTTTTCCCAAAAAACAAAGGGAATTTTTCTTATTTTTGCCCCAAAATAAGAGGAATTTCTGACTCATAACCTTGAAATAAGTGAAATTTCTGCAATTTTGCCCAAAAATAAGGGAAATTTCTGCCTTTTGCCCCCAAATAAGGGGAATTTCAGCATTTATACCTCAAAATAAGGGGAATTTTTGAATTTTGGCACAAAATATTAGGAATTTCTGCCTTTTTGCCCCAAAATAAGTAAAATTTCTGCCTTTTTACCCTGAAATAAGTGAAATTTCTGCAATTTTGCCCCAAAATAAGTGAAATTTCTGCAATTTTGCCCCAAAATAAAAGAAATTTCTGGAATTTGCACAAAAATTTGGGATTTCTGAGTTTTGCCCCAAAATAAGGAGAATTCTTGTCTTTTTGCCCCAACATATAGGGAATTTCTGCCTTTTTGCCCCACAATTAGGGGAATTTCTGCAATTTTGCTCCAAAATACGGGGAATTTCTGTCTTTTTGCCCGAAAATAAGGGGAATGCATAACTTGTTGCCATAAAAAAGGGAAATTTCTTCATTTTTGCTCCAAAATAAGAGGAATTTCTGCCTTTTTGCCTCAAAATAAGTGGAATTTCTGTAATTTCCCCCAAAACAATGGGAATTTCTGTCTTTTTTGACCCAAAATAAGGGGCATTTCTTACTTATTACCATGAAATAAGTGAAATTTCTGTAATTTTGCCCCAAAATAAGGGAAATTTCTGCCTTTTTGACCTGAAATATTTGAAATTTCTGCAATTTTACCCCAAAATAAGGTGAATTTCTGCCTTTTTGCCCCAAAATAATGGGAATTTCTGCCTTTTTGCCCCAAAATAAGAAAAATTTTTGCTTTTTTTTTTGAAATAAGTGAAATTTCTGCAATTTTGCCCTTAAATAAGTGAAATTTCTGCAATTTTATTGCATAATAAGGGAAATTTCTGCAATTTTGCCCCAAAATAAGGGGAATTTCTCTTTTTTTTGCCCCAAAATAAAGGAAATTTCGGCCTTTTTACCAGAAAATAAGTGAAATTTCTGCAATTTTGCCCCAAATAAAGGGAATTTCTGCAATTTTGCCCCAAAATAAGGTAAATTCCTGCAATTTTGCCCCCAAATAAAAAAAATTTCTGGAATTTTGCCCCAAAATAAGATGAATTTCTGATTTTTGCCCCAAAATAAAGGGAATTTCTGGCTTTTGCCCCAAAATTAGAGGAATTTCTGCAATTTTGCTCCAAAATACGGCAAATTTCTGCGTTTTTGACTGAAAATAATGGGAATGCATACCTTTTTGCAATAAAAAGGTAAATTTCTTCATTTTGGCTCCAAAATAAGGGAAATTTCTGCCTTTTTGCCTCTAAATAAGTGGAATTTCTGTCATTTCCCCCAAAACAAAGGGAATTTCTCTCTTTTTTGCCCCAAAATAAGAGGAATTTCTGACTCATTACCCTGAAATAAGTGAAATTTCTGCAATTTTGCCCAAAAATAAGGGAAATTTCTGCTTTTGGCCCATAAATAAATGGAATTTTAGCATTTTTACCTCAAAATAAAGGGAATTTTTGGATTTTGGCACAAAATATTAGGAATTTCTTCCTTTTTGCCCCAAAATAAGAAAAATTTCTGCTTTTTTCCCTGAAATAAGTGAAATTTCTGCAATTTTGCCCCAAAATAAGTGAAATTTCTGCAATTTTGCCCCAAAAAAGAGGGAAATTTCTGGAATTTTGAACTAAATTTTAGAATTTGTGAGTTTTGCCCTAAAATAAGGAGAATTTTTTTTTTTTTTCCGCAACTTATAGGGAATTTCTGCCTTTTTGCCCCACAATTAGGGGAATTTCTGCAATTTTGCTCCAAAATACGGGAATTTCTGTCTTTTTGCCCGAAAATAAGGGGAATGCATAACTTGTTGCCATAAAAAAGGTAAACTTCTTCATTTTTGCTCCAAAATAAGGGAATTTCTGCCTTTTTGCCTCTAATAAGTGGAATTTCTGTCATTTCACCCTAAACAAAGGGAATTTCTGTCTTTTTTGATCCAAAATAAGGGGAATTTCTGACTCATTACCCTGAAATAAGTGAAATTTCTGCAATTTTGCCCAAAAATAAGGGAAATTTCTGCCTTTTTGCCCTGAAATATGTGAAATTTCTGCAATTTTACCACAAAATAAGGTGAATTTCTGCCTTTTTGCCCCAAAATAATGGGAATTTCTGCCTTTTTGGCCCAAAATAAGAAAAATTTTTGCTTTTTTTCTGAAATAAGTGAAATTTCTGCAATTTTGCCGTAAAATAAGTGAAATTTCTGCAATTTTATTGCATAATAAGGGAAATTTCTGCAATTTTGCCCCAAAATAAGGAGAATTTCTCCCTTTTTGCCCAAAAAAAAGGAAATTTCAGCCTTTTTACCAGGAAATAAGTGAAATTTCTGCAATTTTGCCCCAAATAAAGGAAATTTCTGCAATTTTGCCCCAAAATAAGGTGAATTCCTGCAATTTTGCCCCAAAATAAAGGAAATTTCTGGAATTTTGCCCCAAAATAAGGGGAATTTCTGATTTTTGCCCCAAAATAAAGGGAATTTCTGGCTTTTGCCACAAAATTAGGGGAATTTCTGCAATTTTGCTCCAAAATACGGCGAATTTCTGCCTTTTTGCCCGAAAATAATAAGAATGCATACCTTTTTGCCATAAAAAGGTAAATTTCTTCATTTTTGCTCCAAAATAAGGGAAATTTCTGCCTTTTTGCCTCTAAATAAGTGGAATTTCTGTCATTTCCCCCAAAACAAAGGGAATTTCTGTCTTTTTTGCCCCAAAATAAGGGGAATTTCTGACTTATTACACTGAAATAAGTGAAATTTCTGCAATTTTGCCCCAAAATAAGGTAAATTCCTGCAATTTTGCCCCAAAATAAAGGAAATTTCTGGAATTTTGCCCCAAAATAAGGGGAATTTCTGAATTTTGCCCCAAAGTAAAGGGAATTTCTGGCTTTTGCCACAAAATTAGGGGAATTTCTGCAATTTTGCTCCAAAATACGGCGAATTTCTGCCTTTTTGCCCGAAAATAATGGGAATGCATACCTTTTTGCCAAAAAAAGTTAAATTTCTTCATTTTTGCTCCAAAACAAGGGAAATTTCTGCCTTTTTGCCTCTAAATAAGTGGAATTTCTGTCATTTCCCCCAAAACAAAGGAAATTTCTGTCTTTTTTGCCCCAAAATAGGGGAATTTCTAACTTATTACCCTGAAATAAGTGAAATTTCTGCAATTTTGCCCCATAATAAAGGAAATTTCTGCCTTTTTGCCCAAGAATAAGGGAAATTTCTGAAATTTTGCCCCAAAATAAGTGGAATTTCTGAGTTTTGCCCAAAAATAAGGAGAATTTCTGTATTTTGCTCCAACATATAGAAAATTTCTGCATTTTTGCCCCACAATTAGGGGAATTTCTGCAATTTTGCTCCAAAATGAGAAATTTCTGTCTTTTTGCCTGTAAATAAAAAGAATGCATACCTTTTTGTCTTAAAATAGGGAAATTTCTTCATTTTTGCTCCAAAATAAGGGGAATTTTTGCTTTTTTGCCTCTAAATAAGTGGAATTTCTGTCTTTTTCCTCTAAAACAAGGGATTTTCTGTTTTTTATGCCCCAAAATAAGGAAATTTTCTGACTTATTACCCTGAAATAAGTGAATTTTCTGGAATTTTGTCCCAAAGTAAGTGAAATTTCTGCCTTTTTGCCCCCAAATAAGTGGAATTTGAGCCCTTTCATCTCAAAATAAGGGGAATTTCTGCATTTTTGCCAAAAAATATTAGGAATTTCTGCCTTTTTGCCCCAAAATAAGGAAAATTTCTGTCTTTTTTCCCTGAAATAAATCAAATTTCTGCAATTTTGCCCCAAAATAAGTGAAATTTCTGCAATTTTGCCTCAAAATAAGGGAAATTTTTGGAATTTTGCCCCAAAATAAGTGGAATTTCTGAGTTTTGCCACAAAATAAAGAGAATTTCTGTCTTTTTGCCCCAACATATAGGGAATTTCTGCATTTTTGCCCCACAATTAGGGGAATTTCTGCAATTTTGCTCCAAAATACTAGGAATTTCTGCCTTTTTGCCCGAAAATAAGGGGAATGCATAACTTTTTCCCATAAAAAAATGAAATTTCTTCATTTTTACTCCAAAATAAGGGGAATTTCTGCTTTTTTGCCTCTAAATAAGTGGAATTTCTGTCTTTTCCCTCCAAAACAAATGGATTTTCTGTCTTTTTTGCGCCAAAATAAAGGGAATTTCTGACTTATTACCCTGAAATATGTGAAATTTCTGCAATTTTATCCCAAAATAAGGGAAATTTCTGCCTTTTTGCACCCAAATAAGGGGAATTTCAGCCTTTTAACCTCAAAATAAGGGGAATTTCTGCATTTTTGCCACAAAATATTAGGAATTTCTTCTTTTTTGCCTCAAAATAAGGAAAATTTCTGTCTTTTTTCCCTGAAATAAGTGAAATTTCTGCAATTTTGCCCCAAAATAAGTGAAATTTCTGAAATTTTGCCCAAAAATAAGGGAAATTTTTGGAATTTTGCCCCAAAATAAGTGGAATTTCTGAGTTTTGCCCAAAAATAAGGAGAATTTCTGTCTTTTTGCCCTAACATATAGGGAATTTCTGCATTTTTGCCTTACAATTAAGGGAATTTCTGCAATTTTGCTCCAAAATATGGGGAATTTCTGCCTTTTTGCCCGAAAATAAGGGGAATGCATAACTTTTTCCCATAAAAAAGGGAAATTTTTTCATTTCGCTCCAAATTAAGGGGAATTTCTGCCTTTTTGCCCCAAAATAAGAAAAATTTTTGCTTTTTTTCTCTGAAATAAGTGAAATTTCTGCAATTTTGCCTCAAATTAAGGGAAATTTCTGCAATATTTCCCAAAATAAGGGAAATTTGTGCAATTTTGCCCCAAAATAAGAGGAATTTCTCACTTTTTGCCCGAAAATTAGGGAAATTTCAGCCTTTTTACCTGAAAATAAGTGAAATTTCTGCAATTTTGCCACAAATAATGGAAATTTCTGCAATTTTGCCCCAAAATAAGGTTAATTGCTGCAATTTTGCACCAAAATAAAGGAAATTTCTTGAATTTTGCCCCAAAAAAAGGGGAATTTCTGATTTTTGCCCCAAAATAAAGGGAATTTCTTCTTTTGCCTTAAAATTAAGGGAATTTTGCCTTTTTGCCCGAAAATTATGAGAATTTCTGCAATTTTGCTTCAAAATACGGGGAATTTCTGCTTTTTATCCCGAAAGTAAGGGGAATGTATAACTATTACCACAAAAAAGGGGAAATTTCTTAATTTTTGCCCCAAAATAAGAGGAATTTCTGCCTTTTTACCTCAAAATAAGTGAAATTTCTCCCTTTTTACCCAAAAATAAATGGAATTTCTGTCTTGTTGCAACAAAATAAAAGGAATTTTTGAATTATTCCCTGAAATAAGTGATATATCTGCAATTTTGCCCCAAAATAAAAGAAATTTCTGCGTTTTTGCCACAAAATAAGGGGAATTGCTGTCTTCTTGCCCCAAAATAAAAGAAATTTCTGCCTTTTTGCCCCCAAATAAGAAGAATTTCAGCCTTTTTACCTCAAAATAAGGGGAATTTCTGCATTTTTGCCACAAAATATTAAGAATTTCTGCATTTTTGCCCCAAAATAAGGTAAATTTCTGCCTTTTTTCCCTGAAATAAGTGAAATTTCTGCAATTTTGCCCCAAAATAAGTGAAATTTCTGCAATTTTGCCTCAAAATAAGAGAAATTTCTGCTTTTTGCCCTGAAATATGTGAAGTTCTGCAATTTTACCCCAAAATAAGGTGAATTTCTGCCTTTTTGCCCCAAAATAATGGGAATTTCTGCCTTTTGCCCAAAAAATAAGAAAAATTTTTGCTTTTTTTCTCAGAAATAAGTGAAATTTCTGCAATTTTGCCCCAAAATAAGTGAAATTTCTGCAATTTTGCCCCAAAATAAGTGAAATTTCTTGAATTTTGCCCCAAAATAAATGAAATTTCTGAGTTTTGCCCCAAAATAAGGAGAATTTCTGTCTTTTTGCCATAACATATAAGGAATTTCTGCCTTTTTGCCCCACAATTAGGGGAATTTCTGCAATTTTGCTCCAAAATACGAGGAATTTCTGTCTTTTTTCCGAAAATAAAGGGAATGCATAACTTTTTGCCATAAAAATGGAAAATTTCTTCATTTTTGCTCCAAAATAAGGGGAATTTCTGCCTTTTTGCCTCTAAATAAGTGGAATTTCTGTCTTTTTCCTCCAAAACAAAGGAAATTTCTGTCTTATTTGCCCCAAAATAAAGGGAATTTCTGATTTATTACCCTAAAATAAGGGAAATTTCTGCCTTTTTGCCCTGAAATATGTGAAATTTCTGCAATTTTACCCCAAAATACGGTGAATTTCCTCCTTTTTCCCCCAAAATAATGGGAATTTCTGCCTTTTTGCCCTAAAATAAGAAAAAATTTTTTTTCTCTGAAATAAGTGACATTTCTGCAATTTTGCCCTAAAAAAAGGGAAATTTCTGCAATTATTATTCTATAATAAGGGAAATGTCTGCAATTTTGCCCCCAAAAAAAGGGAATTTCTCCTTTTTGCCCCAAAATAAAGGAAATTTCAGCCATTTTACCTGAAAATAAGTAAAATTTCTGCAATTTTGCCCCAAATAAAGAAAATTTCTGCAATTTTGCCCCAATGTAAAGGAAATTTCTGCAATTTTGCCCCAAAATAAAGAAAATTTCTGGAATTTTGCCCCAAAATAATGGAAATTTCTGATTTTTGCCCCAAAATAAAGGGAATTTCTGGCTTTTGCCCCAAAATTAGGGGAATTTCTGCAATTTTGCTCCAAAATACAGGGAATTTCTGCCTTTTTGCCCGAAAAAAAATGGGAATGCATACCTTTTTGCCATAAAAAGGTAAATTTCTTCATTTTTGCTCCAAAATAAGGGAAATTTCTGCCTTTTTCCTCTAAATAAGTGGAATTTCTGTCATTTCCGCAAAAAAAAGGGAATTTCTGGGTTTTTTTTGCCCCAAAATAAAGGGAATTTCTGACTTATTACCCTGAAATAAGTGAAATTTCTGCAATTTTGCCCCAAAATAAGGGAAATTTCTGCCTTTTTGCCCCCAAATAAGGGAATTTCAGCCTTTTTACCTCAAAATAAGGAGTATTTCTGCTTTTTGCCCCAAAATAAGGGAAATTTCTGCCTTTTTTCATTGAAATAAGTGAAATTTCTGCAATTTTGCTCCAAAAAAAGGGAAATTTCTGCAATTTTGCCCAAGAATAAGGGAAATTTCTGCAATTTTGCCCCAAAATAAGAGAAATTTCTGCCTTTTTGCACCCAAATAAAGGGAATTTCAGCCTTTTTACCTCAAAATAAGGAGTATTTCTGCTTTTTGCCCCAAAATAAGGGAAATTTCTGCCTTTTTTCATTGAAATAAGTGAAATTTCTGCAATTTTGCTCCAAAAAAAGGGAAATTTCTGCAATTTTGCCCAAGAATAAGGGAAATTTCTGGAATTTTGCCCCAAAATAAGTGGAATTTCTGAGTTTTGCCGCAAAATAAAGAGAATTTCTGTCTTTTTGCCCCAACATATAAGGAATTTCTGCATTTTTGCCCCACAATTAATGGAATTTCTGCAATTTTGCTCCAAAATACGGGAAATTTCTGCCATTTTGCCTGTAAACAAAAACAATGCATACCTTTTTGCCTTAAAAAAGGGAAATTTCTTCTTTTTTGCTCCAAAATAAGGGGAATTTCTGCTTTTTTGCCTCTAAATAAGTGGAATTTCTGTCTTTTTCCTCCAAAACAAAGGGATTTTCTGTATTTTTTGCCCCAAAATAAGGAAATTTTCTGACTTATTATCCTGAAATAAGTGAAATTTCTGCAATTTTGTCCCAAAATAAGGGAAATTTCTACCTTTTTGCCCCCAAATAAAAGGAATTTCAAACTTTTCACCTCAAAATAAGGGGAATTTCTGCATTTTTGCCACAAAATATTAGGAATTTCTGCTTTTTTGCCCCAAAATAAGGAAAATTTCTGTCTTTTTTTTCTGAAATAAGTCAATATTCTGCAATTTTGCCCCAAAATAAGTGAAATTTCTGCAATTTTGCCCCAAAAAGGGAAATTTTTGGAATTTTGCCCCAAAATAAGTGGAATTTCTGAGTTTTGCCCCATAATAAGGAGAATTTCTGTCTTTGTGCCCCAACATATAGGGAATTTCTGCATTTTTGCCCCACAATTAGGGGAATTTTAGAAATTTTGCTCCAAAATACGGGGAATTTCTGCCTTTTTGCCCGAAAATAAGGAGAATGCATAACTTTTTCCCATAAAAAAGGAAAATTTCTTCATTTTTGCTCCAAACAAAGGGAATTTCTGCCTTTTTGCCTCTAAATACGTAGAATTTCTGTCTTTTTTTGCCCAAAACAAAGGGAATTTCTGTCTTTTTTGCCCCAAAATAAGGAAAATTTCTGCCTTTTTCCCTGAAATATTTAAAATTTCTGCAATTTTACCCCAAAATAAGGTGAATTTCTGCCTTTTTGCCCCAAAATAATAAGAATTTCTGCCTTTTTGCCCCAAAATAAGAAAAATTTTTGCTTTTTTTTCTCTGAAATAAGTGAAATTTCTGCAATTTTGCCTTAAGTTAAGAAAAATTTCTGCAATATTTCCCATAATAAGGGAAATTTCTGCAATTTTGCCCCAAAATAAGGGGAATTTCTCCCTTTTTGCCCGAAAAAAAAGGAAATTTCAGCCTTACCTGAAAATAAGTGAAATTTTTGCAATTTTGCCCCAAATAATGGAAATTTCTGCAATTTTGCCCCAAAATAAGGTAAATTCCTGCAATTTTGCCCCAAAATAAAGGAAATTTCTTGAATTTTGCTCCAAAAGATGGGGAATTTCTGATTTTTGTGTCAAAATAAAGGGAATTTCTTCTTATGCCCCAAAATTAGGGGAATTTCTGCCTTTTTACCTGAAAATTATGAGAATTTCTGAAATTTTGCTTTAAAATACGGGGAATTTCTGCTTTTTATCCCGAAAGTAAGGGGAATGTATACCTTTTACCACAAAAAAGGAAAATTTCTTCATTTTTTGCCCCAAAATAAGAGGAATTTCTGCCTTTTTACATCAAAATAAGGGAAATTTCTGCCTTAATACCCAAAAATAAACGAAATTTCTGTCTTTTTGCCCCAAAATTAAAGGAATTTTTGAATAATGCCCTGAAATAAGTGAAATTTCTGCAATTTTGCCCCAAAATAAAAGAAATTTCTGCCTTTTTGCCACAAAATAAGGGGAATTTTTATCTTTTTGCCCCAAAATAAGGGAAATTTCTGCTTTTTTGCCCCCTAATAATAAGAATTTCGCCCTTTTTCCTCAAAATAAGGGGAATTTCTGCATTTTTGCCACAAAATTTTAAGAATTTCTGCATTTTTGCCTCAAAATAAAGAAAATTTCTGCCTTTTTTCCTGAAATAAGTGAAATTTCTGCAATTTTGCGACAAAATAAGTGAAATTTCTCCAATTTTGCCCCAAATTAAAGGAAATTTCTGGAATTTTGCCCCAAAATAAGTGGAATTTCTGAGTTTTGCCCCAAAATATGGAGAATTTCTGTCTTTTTGCCCCAAAATAAATGGAATTTTTGAATTATTCCTTGAAATAAGTGATATTTCTGCAATTTTGCCCCAAAATAAAAGAAATTTCTGCGTTTTTGCCACAAAATAAGGGGAATTACTGTCTTTTTGCCCCAAAATAAGGGAAATTTCTGCCTTTTTGCCCCCAAATAAGGGGAATTTCAGCCTTTTTACCTCAAAATAAGGGGAATTTCTGCATTTTTGCCACAAAATATTAAGAATTTATGCATTTTTACCCTAAAATAAGGAAATTTCTGCCTTTTTTCCCTGAAATAAGTGAAATTTCTCCAATTTTGCCCCAAAATAAAGGAAATTGCTGCTTTTTTCCCTGTAATATGTGAAATTTCTGCAATTTTACCCCAAAATAAGGTGAATTTCTGCTTTTTTGCCCCAAAATAATGGGAATTTCTGCCTTTTGCACCAAAAATGAGAAAAATTTTTGCTTTTTTTATCAGAAATAAGTGAAATTTCTGCAATTTTGCCCCAAAATAAGTGAAATTTTTGCAATTTTGCCCCAAAATTAAGGAAATTTCTGGAATTTTTCTTCCAAATAAGTGGAATTTCTTAGTTTTGCCCCAAAATAAGGAGAATTTCTGTCTATTTGCCCCAACATATAGGGAAATTCTGCCTTTTTGCCCCACAATTAGGGGAATTTCTTCATTTTTGCTCCAAAATAAGGAGAATTTCTTCCTTTTTGCCTCTTAATAAATGGAATTTCTTTGTTTTTCCCCCAAACAAAGCAAATTTCTGTCTTTTTTGCACCAAAATGAGGGGAATTTCTGACTTATTACCCTAAAATAAGTGAAATTTCTGCAATTTTGCCCCAAAATAAGGGAAATTTTTGCCTTTTTGCCCTAAAATATGTGAAATTTCTGCAATTTTACCTTAAAATACGATGAATTTCTGCCTTTTTTTCTAAAATTATGGGAATTTCTGCTTTTTTGCCCCAAAATAAGAAAAAATTTTGCTTTTTTTCTCTGAAATAAGTGAAATTTCTGCAATTTTGCCCTAAAATAAGGGAAATTTCTGCAATTTTTTTCTATAATAAGGGAAATGTTTGCAATTTTGCCCCAAAATAAAGGGAATTTCTTTCTTTTTGCCCCAAAACATAGGAAATTTCAGCCTTTTTACCTGAAAATACGTGAAATTTCTGCAATTTTGCCCCAAATAAGGGAAATTTCTGCAATTTTGCCCCAAAATAAGGTAAATTCCTGTAATTTTGCCCCCCAAAAATGGAAATTTCTAGAATTTCCCCCAAAATATGGGGAATTTCTGATTTTTGCCCTAAAATAAAGGGAATTTCTTCTTTTGTCCCAAAATTAGGGGAATTTCTGCAATTTTGCTCCAAAATACGGGGAATTTCTGCCTTTTTGCCTGAAAATAATGGGAATGCATACCTTTTTGCCATAAAAAGAGAAATTTCTTCATTTTTGCTCCAAAATAAGGGGAATTTCTGCCTTTTTGCCTCTAAATAAGTGGAATTTCTGTCTTTTTCCCCCAAAACAAAGGGAATTTCTTTCTTTTTTGCCCCAAAATAAGGGGAATTTCTGACTTATTACCCTGAAATAAGTGAAATTTCTGCAATTTTGTCCCAAAATAAGGTAAATTCCTGCAATTTTGCCCCAAAATAAAGGAAATTTCTGCAATTTTGCCCCAAAAATAAGGGGAATTTCTGACAGTTTGATCCCGAATAAAGAAGATTTTCTGTGTTTTTGACACAAAATAAGAAGAATTTCTGTCTTTTTGCCCGAAAATTAGGAGAATTTCTGCAATTTTGCTTCAAAATACGGGGAATTTCTGCTTTTTATCCCGAAAGTAAGGGGAATGTATACCTTTTGCCACAAAAAGGAGAAATTTCTTCATTTTTGCCCCAAAATAAGAGGAATTTCTGCCTTTTACCCCAAAATAAGTGAAATTTCTGCCTTTTTACCCAAAAATAAACGGAATTTCTGTCTTTTTGCCCCAAAATAAGGGAAATTTTTGCCTTTTTGCCCCCAAATAAAAGGAATTTCAGCCTTTTTACCACAAAATAAGGGGAATTTCTGCGTTTTTGCCACAAAATATTAAGAATTTCTGCATTTTTGCCCCAAAATAAAAAAAAATTTCTGCCTTTTTTCCCTAAAATAAGTGAAATTTCTGCAATTTTGCCCCAAAATAAGTGAAATTTCTGCAATTTTGCCCCAAAATAAGCGAAATTTTGGAATTTTGCACCAAAATATGTGGAATTTCTGAGTTATTCCTCAAAATAAGGAGAATTTCTGTCTTTTTGCCCCAACATATTGAACATTTCTGCCTTTTTACCCCACAATTATAGGAATTTTTGCAATTTTGCTCCAAAATACAGAGAATTTCTGCCTTTTTGCCTGAAAATAAGGGGAATGCATAACTTTTTGCCATAAAAAAGGGAAATTTCTTCATTTTTGCTCCAAAATAAGGGGAATTTCTGCCTTTTTGCCTCTAAATAAGTGGAATTTCTGTCTTTTTCCCCCAAAACAAAGGGAATTTCTGTCTTTTTTGCCCCAAAATAAGGGGAATTTCTTACTTATTACCATGAAATAAGTGAAATTTCTGCAATTTTGCCCAAAAATAAGAAAAATTTCTGCATTTTTGCCCTGAAATATGTGAAATTTCTGAAATTTTACCCCAATATAAGTCGAATTTCTGCCTTTTTGCCCCAAAATAAGAAAAATTTTTGCTTTTTTTCTCTGAAATAAGTGAAATTTCTGCAATTTTGCCCTAAAATAAGGAAAATTTCTGCAATTTTTCCACACAATAAGGTAAATTCCTTCAATTTTGCCCCAAAATTAAGGAAATTTTTTGAATTTTGCCCCAAAATGAAGGGATTTTCTGATTTTTGCCCCAAAATAAAGGGAATTTCTGCCTTTGGCCCAAAAATTAGGGAAATTTCTGCAATTTTGCTCCAAAATACGGGGAATTTCTGCCTTTTTTCCGGAAAATAATTGGAATGCATACTTTTTTTGCCATAAAAAATGAAATTTCTTCATTTTTGCTCCAAAATAAGGGGAATTTCTGCCTTTTTGCCTCTAAATAAGTGGAATTTCTGTCTTTTTCCCCAAAAACAAAGGGAATTTCTGTCTTTCTTGCCCCAAAATAAGGGGAATTTCTGAATTATTACCCTGAAATAAGTGAAATTACTGCAATTTTGCCCCAAAATAAGGGAAATTTCTGCCTTTTTGCCCCCAAATAAGGGGAATTCAGCCTTTTTACCTCAAAATAAAAGGAATTTCTGCATTTTTGCCACAAAATATTAGGAATTTCTGGTTTTTTGCCCAAAAATAAGGAAAATTTCTGCATCTTTTGCCTGAAATAAGTGAAATTTCTGCAATTTTGCCCCAAAATAAGTGAAATTTCTGCAATTTTTCGTCAAAATAAGGGAAATTTCTGGAATTATGCCCCAAAAGAAGTGGAATTTCTGAGTTTTGCCCAAAAATAAGCAGAATTTCTGTCTTTTTACCCCAACATATAGGGAATTTCTGCCTTGTTGCCCCACAATTAGGGGAATTTCTGCAATTTTGCTCCAAAATTTGAGGAATTTCTGCCTTTTTTCTCAAAAATAAGAGAAATGCATAACTTTTTGCCACAAAAAAGGGAAATTTCTTCATTTTTGCTCCAAAATAAAAGGAATTTCTGCCTTTTTCCTCTAAATAAGTGGAATTTCTGTCTTTTTCCCCCAAAACAACGGGAATTTCTGTATTTTTGCCCCAAAATAAGGGAAATTTCTGCTTTTTTGCCCTGAAATATGTGAAATTTCTGCAATTTTGTCCCAAAATAAGGGAAATTTCTTCCTTTTTGCCCTGAAATATGTGAAATTTCTGCAATTTTACCCCTAAATAAGGTGAATTTCTGCCTTTTTGCCCTAAAATAATGGGAATTTCTGCCTTTTTGCCCCAAAATAAGAAACAGTTTTTGCTTTCTTTCTGAGAAATAAGTGAAATTTTTGCAATTTTGCCCTAAAATAAGGGAAATTTCTGCAATTTTTCCCATAACAAGGGAAATTTCTGCAATTTTGCCCCAAAATAAGGGGAATTTCTCCCTTTTTGTCTCAAAATAGAGGAAATTTCAGCTTTTTTACCTGAAAATAAGTGAATTTTCTGCAATTTTGCCCCAAATAAGGGAAATTTCTGCAATTTTGCACCAAAATAAGATAAATTCTTTCAATTTTGCGCCAAAATAAAGGAAATTTTTGAATTTTGCCCCAAAATAAGGGGAATTTCTGCCTTATGCCCCAAAATTTGGGAATTTCTGCAATTTTGCTCCAAAATATGGGGAATTTCTGCTTTTTTGCCCGAAAATAATGGAAATGCATATCTTTTTGCCATAAAAAGGAAAATTTCTTCATTTTTGCTCCAAAATAAGGGGAATTTCTGCATTTTTGCCTCTAACTAAGTGAAATTTCTCTTTTCCCCCCAAAACAAAGGGAATTTCTTTCTTTTTTGCCTCAAAATAAGGGGAATTTCTGACTTATTACACTGAAATAAGTGAAATTTCTGCAATTTTGGCCCAAAATAAGGGAAATTTCTGCAATTTTGCCCCAAATAAGGGAAATTTCTGCAATTTTGCTCCAAAATAAGGTAAATTCCTGTATTTTGGCCCAAAATAAAGGAAATTTCTTGAATTTTGCCCCAAAATAGAGGGATTTTCTGATTTTTGCCCCAAAATAAAGGGATTTTCTGCCTTTTGCCCCGAAATTAGGGGAATTTCTGCAATTTTGCTCCAAAATACGGGGAATTTCTGCCTTTTTGCCCGACAATAATGGGAATGCATACCTTTTTGCCAAAAAAATGAAATTTCTTCATTTTTGCTCCAAAATAAATGGAATTTCTGCCTTTTTGCCTCTAAATAAGTGGAATTTCTGTCTTTTTCCCACAAAACAAATGGAATTTCTCTCTATTTTGCCCCAAAATAAGGGGAATTTCTGACATATTACACTGAAATAAGTGAAATTTCTGCAATTATACCCCAAAATAAGGGAAATTTCTGCCTTTTTGCCCCCAAATAAGGGGAATTCAGCCTTTTTACCTCAAAATAAGAGGAATTTCTGCATTTTTGCCACAAAATATTAGGAATTTCTGTTTTTTTGCCCCAAAATAAGGAAAATTTCTGCCTTTTTTCCCTGAAATAAGTGAAATTTCTGCAATTTTGTCCCAAAATAAGTAAAATTTCTGCAATTTTGTCCCAAAATAAGGGAAATTTCTGGAATTTTGCCCTAAAAGAAGTGGAATTTCTGAGTTTTGCCCCAAAATAAGGAGAATTTCTGTCTTTTTGCCCCAACATACAGTGAATTTCTGCCTTTTTGCCCCACAATTAGGGGAATTTCTGCAATTTTGCTCCAAATTACGGGGAATTTCTGCCTTTTTTCCCAAAAATAAGGGAAATGCATAACTTTTTGCCATAAAAAAGGGAAATTTCTTAATTTTTGCTCCAAAATAAGGGGAATTTCTGCCCTTTTGCCTCTAAATATGTGGAATTTCTGTTTTTTTTGCCCCAAAACAAGGGGAATTTCTGACTTATTACCCTGAAATAAGTGAAATTTCTGCAATTTTGCCCCAAAATAAGGGAAATTTCTGCCTTTTTGCCCTGAAATATGTGAAATTTCTGCAATTTTACCCCAAAATAAGGTGAATTTCTGCCTTTTTGCCCTAAAATAATGGAAATTTCTGTCTTTTTGCTTCAAAATAAAAAACATTTTTGCTTTATTTCTCCGAAATAAGTGAAATTTCTGCAATTTTGCCCTAAAATAAGGGAAATTTCTGCAATTTTTTCCCATAACAAGGGAAATTTCTGCAATTTTGCCCAAAAATAAGGGGAATTTCTTCCTTTTTGCCCCAAAATAAAGAAAATTTCAGCCTTTTTACTATAAAATATCTGAATTTTCTGCAATTTTGCACCAAATATGGGAAATTTGTGCAATTTTGCACCAAAATAAGGTAAATTCCTGCAATTTTGCCCCAAAATAAAAGAAATTTCTTTATTTTTGCCCCAAAATAAGGAGAATTTCAGATTTTTGCCCCAAAATAACGGGAATTTATGCCTTTTGCCCCTAAATTTGGGAATTCTGCAATTTTGCTCCAAAATAAGGGGAATTTCTGAATTTTTGCCTCTAACTATGTGGAATTTCTGTCTTTTTCTCCCAAAACAAAGGGAATTTCTGTCTTTTTTGCCCCAAAATAAGGGAAAATTCTGACTTAATACCCTGAAATAAGTGAAATTTCTGCAATTTTGCCCCAAAATAAGGGAAATTTCTGCAATTTTGCCACAGTGTAAAGGAAATTTCTGCAATTTTGCCCCAAAATAAGAGGAATTTCTGACTGTTTGCTCCCGAAAAAAAGAGATTTTCTGTCTTTTTGCCCCAAAATAAGGAGAATTTCTGCTTTTTTGCCCGAAAATTATGAAAATTTCTGCAATTTTGCTTCAAAATACGGGGAATTTTTGCTTTTTATCCCGAAAGTAAGGGGAATGTATACCTTTTGCCACAAAAAAGGGAAATTTCTTTATTTTTGCCCAAAAATAAAAGGAATTTCTGCTTTTTACCTCAAAATAATTGAATTTCTCCCTTTTTACCCAAAAATAAATGGAATTTCTGTACTTTTGCCTCAAAATAATAGGAATTTTTGAATTATGCCCTGAAATAAGTGATATTTCTGCAATTTTGCCCCAAAATAAAAGAAATTTCTGCCATTTTGCCACAAAATAAGGAGAATTACAGTCTTTTTGCCCCAAAATAAGGGAAATTTCTGCCTTTTTGCCCCCAAATAAGGGGAATTTCAGCGTTTTTACCTCAAAATAAGAGGGAATTTCTGCATTTTTGCCACAAAATATTAAGAATTTCTGCATTTTTGCCCCAAATTAAGGAAAATTTCTGCCTTTTTTCCCTCAAATAAGTGAAATTTCTGCAATTTTGCCCCAAAATAAGTGAAATTTCTACAATTTTGCCCCAAAATAAAAGAAATTTCTGCCTTTTTGCCCTGAAATATGTGAAATTTCTGCAATTTTACCCCCAAAATAAGGTGAATTTCTGAATTTTTGCCCTAAAATAATGGGAATTTCTGCCTTTTTGTCCAAAATAAGAAAAATTTTTGTTTTTTTTTTCTATGAAATAAGTGAAATTTCTGCAATTTTGCCCCAAATTAAAGGAAATTTCTGCAATTTTGCCCCAAAATAAGGGAAATTTCTGGAATTTTGCCCCAAATTAAGTGGAATTTCTGAGTTTTGCCTTAAAATAAGAAGAATTTCTGTGTTTTTGCCCCAATATATAGGGAATTTCTGCCTTTTTACCCCACAATTAGGGGAATTTCTGCAATTTTGCTCCAAAATACGGAGAATTTCTGTCTTTTTGCCCGAAAATAAGGGTAATGCATTACTTTTTGCCCTAAAAATGGAAAATTTTTTTATTTTTGCTCAAAAATAACGGTAATTTCTGCTTTTTTGCCTCTAAATAAGTGGAATTTCGGTCTTTTTCTCCCAAAACAAAGAGAATTTCTGTCTTTTTTGCCCCAAAATAAGAGGAATTTCTTACTTATTACCCTAAAATAAGTGAAATTTCTGCAATTTTGCCCCAATGTAAAGGAAATATCTGCAATTTTGCCCCAAAATAAGGGAAATTTCTGACAATTTGCTCCCGAAAAAAGAAGATTTTCTGTCTTTTTGCTCCAAAATAAGGAGAATTTCTGTCTTTTTGCCCAAAAATTAGGAGAATTTCTGAAATTTTTCTTCAAAATACGGGGAATTTCTGCTTTTTAATTCGAAAGTAAGGGGAATGTATACCTTTTGCCACAAAAAAGAGAAATTTCTTCATTTTTCCCCAAAATAAGAGAAATTTCTGCATTTTTACCTCAACATAAGTGAAATTTCTGCTTTTTTACCCAAAAATAAACAGAATTTCAGCCTTTTTACCTCAAAAAAAGGGGAATTTCTGCATTTTTGCCACAAAATATTAAGAATTTCTGCATTTTTGCCTTAAAATAAGGAAAATTTCTGCCTTTTTTCCCTGAAATATGTGAAATTTCTGCAATTTTGCCCCAAAATAAGAGAAACTTCTGCAATTTTGCTCCAAAATATGCGAAATTTTTGAATTTTGCCCCAAAATAAGTGGAATGTCTGAGTTATGCCCCAAAATAAGGAGAATTTCTGTCTTTTTGCCCCAACATATTGGGAATTTCTGCCTTTTTGCCTCAAAATTAGGGGAATTTCTGCAATTTTGCTCCAAAATACAGGGAATTTCTGCCTTTTTGCCCGAAAATAAGAGGAATGCATAACTTTTTGCCATAAAAAAGGGAAATTTCTTCATTTTTGCTCCAAAATAAAGGGAATTTCTGCCTTTTTGCCTCTAAATAAGTGGAATTTCTGTCTTTTTCCCCCAAAACAAAGGGAATTTCTGTCTTTTTTGCCCCAAAATAAGGGGAATTTCTGACTTATTACCATGAAATAATTGAAATTTCTGCAATTTTGCCTCAAAATAAGGGAAATTTCTGCCTTTTTGCCCTGAAATATGTGAAATTTCTTCAAATTTACCACAAAATAAGTCGAATTTCTGCATTTTTGCCCCAAAATAATGGTAATTTCTGCCTTTTTGCACAAAAATAAGAAAAATTTTTGCTTTTTTTCTCTGAAATAAGTTAAATTTCTGCAATTTTGCCCTAAAATAAGGAAAATTTCTGCAATTTTTCCCCATAATAAGGGAAATTTCTGCCATTTTGCCCCAAAATAAGGGGAATTTCTCATTTTTTGCCCCAAAATAAAGGAAATTTTAGCCTTTTTTTCTGAAAATAAGTGAAATTTCTGCAATTTTGCCCCAAATAAGGGAAATTTCTGCAATTTTGCCCCAAAATAAGGTAAATTCCTGCAATTTTGCCCCAAAATAAAGGAAATTTCTTGAATTTTGCCCCAAAATAAAGGGATTCTGATTTTTGCCCCAAAATAAAGGGAATTTCTGCCTTTTGCCCCAAAATTAGGGGAATTTCTGCAATTTTGCTCCAAAATACAAGGAATTTCTGCCTTTTTGCCCGAAAATAATGGAAATGCATACCTTTTTGCTGTAAAAAATGAAATTTCTTCATTTTTGCTCAAAAATAAGGGGAATTTCTGACTTTTTGCCGCTAAATAAGTGGAATTTCTGTCTTTTTCCCTCAAAACAAAGGGAATTTCTTTCTTTTTTGCCCCAAAATAATGGGAAATCTGACTCATTACCCTGAAATAAGTGAAATTTCTGCAATTTTGCCCCAAATAAGGGGAATTTCAGCCTGTTTACCTCAAATTGAGAGGAATTTCTGAAATTTTGCCCCAAAATAAGGGAAATTTCGGGAATTTTGCCCCAAAAGAATTGGAATTTCTTAGTTTTGCCCCAAAATATGGAGAAATTCTGTATTTTTGCCCTAACATATGGGGAATTTCAGCATTTTTGCCCCACAATTAGGGGAATTTCTGCAATTTTGCTCCAAAATATGGGGAATTTCTGCCTTTTTGCCCGAAAATAAGGGGAATGCATAACTTTTTGCCATAAAAAAGAGAAATTTCTTCATTTTTGCTCCAAAATAATGGGAATTTCTGCCTTTTTGCCTCTAAATAAGTGGAATTTCTTTCTTTTTCCCTTAAAACAAAGGGAATTTCTGTATTTTTTGCCACAAAATATGAGAAATTTCTGCCTTTTTACCCTGAAATATGTGAAATTTCTGCAATTTTACCCCAAAATAAGGTGAATTTCTTCCTATTTGCCGCAAAATATTGGAAATTAAGCCTTTTTGCTCCAAAATAAAAAAAATTTTTGCTTTTTTTCTCTGAAATAAGTAAAATTTCTGCAATTTTGCTATAAATTAATGGAAATTTCTGCAATATTTCTCCATAATAAGAGAAATTTCTGCAATTTTGCTCAAAAATAAGGGGAATTTCTCCTTTTTTGCCCCAAAATAAAGGAAATTTCAGCCTTTTTAGCTGAAAATGAGTGAAATTTCTGTAATTTTGCCCCATATAATGGAAATTTCTGCAATTTTGCTCCAAAATAAGGTAAATTCCTGCAATTTTGCCCCAAAATTAAGGAAATTTCTTGAATTTTGCCC
Source organism: Micromys minutus (assembly GCF_963924665.1). NCBI lineage: Eukaryota > Metazoa > Chordata > Mammalia > Rodentia > Muridae > Micromys > Micromys minutus. Next base: position 105,608 of record NW_027667427.1, on the reverse strand, counting down.
CAAAATAAGGGTAATTTCTGATTTTGGCCCCAAAATAAAGGGAATTTCTACCTTTTGCCCCAAAATTAAGGGATTTTCTGCAATTTTGCTCCAAAATACGGGGAATTTCTGCCCTATTGCCCGAAAATAATGGGAATGCATACCTTTTTGCCATAAAAAGGGAAAGTTCTTCATTTTTTTCCAAAAAAAGGGGAATTTCTGCCTTTTTGCCTCTAAATAAGTGGAATTTCTGTCTTTTTCCCCCAAAACAATGGGAATTTCTGTCTTTTTTGCCCCAAAATAAGGGGAATTTCTGTCTTTTTGCCCTCAAATAAGGGGAATTTCAGCATTTTTACCTCAAAATAAGGGGAATTTTTGCATTTTTGCCACAAAATATTAGGAATTTCTGCCTTTTTCCCTAAAATAAGGAAAATTCCTGCCTTTTTACCCTGAAATAAGAGAAATTATTGCAATTTTGCCCCAAAATAAGTGAAATTTCTGCAATTTTGCCCCAAAATAAGTGGAATTTCTGAGTTTTGCCCCAAATAAAAAGAATTTCTGTCTTTTTACCCCAACATATAGGGAATTTCTGCATTTTTGCACCACAATTAGGGGAATTTCTGCAATTTTCCTCCAAAATACGGAGAATTTCTGCCTTTTTGCCTGAAAATAAAGGGAATGCATAACCTTTTGTCATAAAAAAGAGAAATTTCTTTATTTTTGCTCCAAAATTAGGGGAATTTCTGCCTTTTTGCTTCTCAATAAGTGGAATTTCTTCTCTTTTGCCTCAAATCAAAGGGAATTTCTGTCTTTTTTGCCCCAAAATAAGGGGAATTTCTGACTTATTACCCTGAAATATGTAAAATTTCTGCAATTTTGCCCCAAAATAAAAAAAATTTCTGCCTTTTTGACCTGAAATATGGGAAATTTCTGCAATTTTACCCCAAAATAAGGTGAATTTCTGCCTTTTTGCCCCAAAATAATGGGAATTTCTGCCTTTTTGCCCCAAAATAAGAAAAATTTTTGCTTTTTTTCTCTGAAATAAGTGAAATTTCTGCAAATTTGCCCAAAAATAAGGGAAATCTCTGCAATTTTATCCCATAATAAGAGAAATTTCTGCAATTTTGCCCATAAATAAGGGGAATTTCTCCTTTTTGCCCCAAAATAAAGGAAATTTCAGCCTTTTTACCTGAAAATAACTGAAATTTCTGCACTTTTGCCCCAAATAAGGGAAATTTCTGCAATTTTGCCCCAGTGTAAAGAAAATTTTAGGAATTTTTTTCCCAAAATAAAGGGAATTTCTGATTTTTGCCCCAAAATAAAGGGAATTTCTGCCTTTTGTTCCAAAATTAGGGGAATTTCTGCAATTTTGCTCCAAATACAGGGAATTTCTGCCTTTTTGCCCGAAAATAATGGGAAGGCATACCTTTTTGCCATAAAAAGGGAAATTTCTTCATTTTTGCTCCGAAATAAAGGGAATTTCTCCCTTTTTGCCTCTAAATAAGTGGAATTTCTGTGTTTTTCCCCCAAAATAAACAGATTTTCTGTCTTTTTGCCCCAAAATAAAAGGAATTTTTGAATTATGCCCTGAAATAAGTGAAATTACTGCAATTTGGCCCCAAAATAAAAGAAATTTCTGCCTTTTTGCGACAAAATATAGAGAATTTCTTCCTTTGTGGCCGAAAATTTTGAGAATTTCTTAAATTTTGCTTCAAAATACGGGGAATTTCTGCTTTTTCCCAATAGTAAGGGGAATGCATTCCTTTTTGCCATAAAAAGGGAAATTTCTTCATTTTTGCTTCAAAATAAGGGGAATTTCTGCCTTTTTGCCTCTAAATAAGTGGAATTTCTGTCTTTTTCCCCCAAAACAAAGGGAATTTCTTTTTTGCCCCAAAATAAGTGGAATTTCTGATTTATTACTTTTAAATAAGTGAAATTTCTGCAATTTTGCAGCAAAATAAGGGAAATTTCTGCCTTTTTGCCCTGAAATATGTGAAATTTCTGCAATTTTATCCCAAAATACGGTGAATTTCTGCCTTTTTTCCCCAAAATAAAGGGAATTTCTCTCTTTTTGCCTTAAAATAAAGGAAATTTCAGCCTTTTTACCTGAAAATAAGTGAAATTTTTGCAATTTTGCCCCAAATAAGGGAAATTTCTGCAATTTTGCCTTAAAATAAGGTAAATTCCTGTAATTTTCCCCCAAAAAAAGGAAATTTCTAGAATTTTGCCCCAAAACATGAAGAATTTCTGATTTTTGACTCAAAATAAAGGAAATTTTTGCCTTTTGCCCCAAAATTAGGGAAATTTCTGCAATTTTGCTCCAAAATACGGGGAATTTCTGCCTTTTTGCCTGTAAATAATGGCAATGCATACCTTTTTGCCATAAAAAGAGAAATTTCTTCATTTTTGCTTCAAATAAGAGGAATTTCTGCCTTTTTGCCTCTAAATAAGTGTAATTTCTGTCTTTTTCCCCCAAAACAAAGGGAATTTCTGTCTTTTTTGCCCCAAAATAAGGGGAATTTCTTACTTATTACCCTGAAATAAGTGAAATTTTTGCAATTTTGCCCTAAAATAAGGGAAATTTCTGCAATTTTGCCCCAATGTAAAGGAAATTTCTGCAATTTTGCCCAAAAATAATAGGAATTTCTGAGAGTTTGCTCCCGAAAAAAGAAGATTTTCTGTCTTTTTGCCCCAAAATAAGGAGAATTTCTGTCTTTTTGCCCGAAAATTAGGAGAATTTCTGCAATTTTGCTTCAAAATATGGGAAATTTCTGCTATTTATCCCGAAAGTAAGGGGAAGGTATACTTTTTGCCACAAAAAAGTGAAATTTCTTCATTTTTGCCCCAAAATAAGAGGAATTTCTGCCTTTTTACCTCAAAATAAGTGAAATTTCTGCCTTTTTATCCAAAAATAAATGGATTTTCTGTCTTTTTGCCCCAAAATAAAAGGAATTTTTGAATTATGCCCTGAAATAAGTGAAATTTCTGCAATTTGGCCCCAAAATAAGAAATTTCTGCCTTTTTGCTACAAAATAAGGAGAATTTCTGTCTTTTTGCCCCAAAATAAGGGAAATTTCTGCCTTTTTGCCCCCAAATATAAGGAATTTCAGCCTTTTTACCTGAATATAAGTGAAATTTCTGCAATTTTGCCCCATATAAGGGAAATTTCTGCAACTTTGCTACAAAATAAGGTAAATTCCTGCAATTTTGCCCCAAAATAAAGGAAATTTCTGAAATTTTGCCCCAAAATATGGAGAATTTCTGATTTTGGCCTCAAAATAAAGGGAATTTCTGCCTTTTGCTCCAAAATTACGGGAATTTCTGCAATTTTGTTCCAAAATACTGGAAATTTCTGCCTTTTTGCCCAAAAATATTGGGAATGCATACCTTTTTGCCATAAAAAGGGAAATTTCTTCATTTTTGCTCCAAAAAAGGGGAATTTCTGCCTTTTTGCCTCTAAATAAGTGGAATATCTGTCTTTTTCCCCCAAAACAAAGGGACTTTCTGTATTTTGCCCCAAAATAAGAAAAATTTCTGACTTATTACCCTGAAATAAGTGATATTTCTGCAATTTTGCCCCAAAATAAGGTAAATTTCTGCCTTTTTGCCCCCAAATAAGGGGAATTTCAGCATTTTTACCTCAAAATAAGGGGAATTTCTGCAATTTTGCCACAAAATATTAGGAATTTTAGCCTTTTTCCCCAAAATAAAGAAAATTTCTGCTTTTTTCCCTGAAATAAGTGAAATTTCTGCAATTTTGCCCCAAAATATTGGAAATTTCTGCAATTTTGCCCCAAAATAAGTGGAATTTCTGAGTTTTGCCCCAAATAAGGAGAATTTCTGTCTTTTTGCCCCAACATATAGGGAATTTCTGCCTTTTTGCACCACAATTAGGGAAATTTCTGCAATTTTGCTCCCAAATACAGGGAATTTCTGCCTTTTTGTCCGAAAATAAAGGGAATGCATAACCTTTGCCATAAAAAAGGGAAATTTTTTCATTTTTGCTCAAAAATAAGGGTAATTTCTGCCTTTTTGCCTCTAAATAAGTGGAATTTCTGTCTTTTTTCCCAAAACAAAGAGAATTTCTGTCGTTTTTGCCCCAAAATAAAGAAAATTTCTGACTTATTACCCTGAAATAAGTGAAATTTCTGCAATTTTGCCCCAAAATAAGGGAAATTTCTGTCTTTTTGCCCTGAAATATGTGAAATTTCTGCAATATTACCCCAAAATAAGGTGAATTTCTGCTCTTTTGCCCCAAAATAATGGGAATTTCTACCTTTTTGCCCCAAAATAAGAAAAAATTTTGCTTTTTTTCTCTGAAACAAGTGAAATTTCTGCAATTTTGCTCCAAAATACAGGGAATTTCTGCCTTTTTGCCCGAAAATAAAGGGAATGCATAACCTTTTGCCATAAAAAAGGGAAATTTTTTCATTTTTGCTCAAAAATAAGGGTAATATCTGTATTTTTGCCTCTAAATAAGTGGAATTTCTGTCTTTTTCCCCCCAAACAAAAGGAATTTCTGTCTTTTTTGCCCCAAAATAAGAGGAATTTCAGACTTATTACCCTGAAATAAGTGAAATTTCTGCAATTTTGCCCCAAAATAAAGGAAATTTCTGCAATTTTGCCACAATGTAAAGGTAATTTCTGCAATTCTGCCCCAAAATAAGGGGAATTTCTAACTGTTTGCTGCCGAAAACAGGAGATTTTCTGTCTTTTGCCCAAAAATAAAGAGAATTTCTTCTTTTTTGCCTGAAAATTATGAAAATTTCTGCAATTTTACTTCATAATACAGGGAATTTCTGCTTTTTATTACGAAAGTAAGGGGAATGTATAACTTTTGCCACAAAAAAGGGAAATTTCCTCATTTTTGCCCCAAAATAAGAGGAATTTCTGCCTTTTTACCTCAAAATAATAGAAATTTCTGCCTTTTTACCCAAAAATAAACAGAATTTCTCTCTTTTTGCCCCAAAATAAAAGGAATTTGTAAATTATGCCCTGAAATAAGTGAAATTTCTGCAATTTTGCCCCGAAATAAAAGAAATTTCTGCCTTTTTGCCACAAAATAAGGGGAATTTCTGTCTTTTTGCCCCAAAATAAGGGAAATTTCTGCCTTTTTGCCCCCAAATAAAAGGTATTTCAGCCTTTTTACCTCAAAATAAGGGGAATTTCTGCATTTTTACCACAAAATATTAAGAATTTCTGCATTTTTGCCCCAAAATAAGAAAAATTTCTGCCTTTTTTTCCTGAAAAAAGTGAAATTTCTGCAATTTTGCCCCAAAATAAGTGAAATTTCTGCAATTTTGCCCCAAAATAAGCGAAATTTTGGAATGTTGTGCCAAAATAAGTGGAATTTATGAGTTTTGCCGCAAAATAAGGAGAATTTCTGTCTTATGGCCCCAACATATTGGGAATTTCTGCCTTTTTGCCCCACAATTAGGGGAATTTTTGCAATTTTTCTCCAAAATACGGGGAATTTCTGCCTTTTTGCCCAAAAATAAGGGGAATGCATAACTTTTTGCCATAAAAAAGGGAAATTTCTTCATTTTTGCTCCAAAATAAGCGGAATTTCTGCATTTTTGCCTCTAAATAAGTGGAATTTCTGTCTTTTTCCCCCAAAACAAAGGGAATTTCTGTCTTTTTTGCCTCAAAATAAGGGAAATTTCTGACTTATTTTCATGAAATAAGTGAAATTTCTGCAATTTTGCCCCCAAAAAAGGGAAATTTCTGATTTTTTGACCTGAAATATGTGAAATTTCTGCAATTTTACCCCAAAATAAGTCGAATTTTTGCCTTTTTGCCCCAAAATAATGGGAATTTCTGCATTTTTGCCCCAAAATAAGAAAAATTTTGACTTTCTTTCTCTGAAATAAGTGAAATTTCTGCAATTTGCCCTAAAATAAAGAAAATTTCTGCAATTTTTCCCTATAATAAGAGAAATTTCTGCAATTTTGCCCCAAAATAAGAAGAAATTCTTTCTTTTGCCCCAAAATAAAGGAAATTTCAGCCTTTATTCCTGAAAATAAGTGAAATTTCTGCAATTTTGCCCCAAATAAGGGAAATTTCTGCAATTTTGCCCCAAAATAAGGTAAATTCTTCCAATTTTGCCCCAAAATAAAGGAAATATCTTGAATTTTGCCCCAAAATAAAGGGATTTTCTGATTTTTGCCCCAAAATAAAGGGAATTTCTGCCTTTTGCCCCAAAATTAGGGGAATTTCTTCAATTTTGCTAAAAAATCCGGGGAATTTCTGCCTTTTTGCCCGAAAATAATGGGAATGCATAACTTTTTGCCATAAAAAATGAAATTTCTTCATTTTTGCTCCAAAATAAGGGGAATTTCTGTCTTTTTGCCTCTAAATGAGTGGAATTTCTGTCTTTTACCCACAAAACAAAGGGAATTTCTCTTTTTTTGCCCCAAAATAAGGGAAATTTCTGACTCATTACCCTGAAATAAGTGAAATTTCTGCAATTTTGCCTCAAAATAAGGGAAATTTCTGCCTTTTTGCCTCCAAATAAGGGGAATTCAGCCTTTTTACCTCAAAATAAGAGGAATTTCTGCATTTTTGCCACAAAATATTAGGAATTTCTGGTTTTTTTGCCGCAAAATAATAAAAATTTCTGCCTTTTTTCCCTGAAATACGTGAAATTTCTGAAATTGTGCCACAAAATAAGTGAAATTTCTGCAATTTTGCCCCAAAATAAGGGAAATTTCTGGAATTTTGCCCCAAAAGAAGTGGAATTTCTGAGTTTTGCCCCAAAATAAGGAGAATTTCTGTCTTTTTGCACCAACATATTGGGAATTTCTGCCTTTTTGCCCAACAATTAGGGGAATTTCTGCAATTTTGCTCCAAAATACGGGAAATTTCTGCCTTTTTTCCCAAAAATAAGGGAAATGCATAACTTTTTGCCATAAAAAATGGAAATTTCTTCATTTTTGCTCCAAAATAAGGGGAATTTCTGCATTTTTGCCTCTAAATAAGTGGAATTTCTGTCTTTTTCTTCCAAAACAAAGGGAATTTCTGTATTTTTTGCCCCAAAATAAGGGAAATGTCTGACTTTTTGCCCTGAAATATGTGAAAATTCCGCAATTTTACCCCAAATTAAGGTGAATTTCTGCATTTTGCCCCAAAATAATGGTAATTTCTGCCTTTTTGCCTCAAAATAAGAAAAATTTCTGCTTTTTTTCTCTTAAATAAGTGAAATATCTGCAATTTTGCTTTAAATTAAGAGAAATTTCTGCAACATTTCCTTATAATAAGGGAAATTTTTGCAATTTTGCCCCATAATAAGGGGAATTTCTCTCTTTTTGCCCCAAAATAAAGAAAATTTCAGCATTTTTACCTGAAAATAAGTGAAATTTCTGCAATTTTGCCACATATAAGGGAAATTTCTGCAATTTTGCTCCAATATAAAGTAAATTCCTGCTATTTTGCCCCAAAATAAAGGAAATTTCTTGAATTTTGCCCCAAAATAAGGGGAATTTCTGATTTTGGCCCCAAAATTAAGGGAATTTCTGCAATTTTGCTTTAAACTACGGGGAATATCTGCCTTTTTGCCCGAAAATAATGGGAATGCAAACCTTTTTGCCATAAAAAGGGAAATTTCTTCATTTTTGCCTCAAAAAAAGGGAATTTCTGCCTTTTTGCCTCTAAATAAGTGGAATTTCTGTCTTTTTCTTCTGAAACAACGTATTTTTCTGTCATTTTTGCCCCAAAATAAGAAAAATTTCTGACTTATTAGCCTGCAATACGTGAAATTTCTGCAATTTTGCCCCAAATTTAGAGAAATTTCTGCCTTTTTGCCCCCAAAAAAGGAGAATTTCAGCATTTTTACCTCAAAATAAGGGGAATTTCTGCATTTTTGCCACAAAATATTAGGAATTTCTGCCTTTTTCCCCAAAATAAGGAGAATCTGCCTTTTTTCCCTGAAATAAGTGAAATTTCTGTAATTTTGCCCCAAAATAAGTGAAATTTCTGCAATTTTGCCCCAAAATAAGTGGAATTTCTGAGTTTTGCCCCAAATAAGGAGAATTTCTGTTTTTTGCCCCAATATATAGGGAATTTCTGCCTTTTTGCACCACAATTAGGAGAATTTCTGCAATTTTGCCCCAAAATACGGGGAATTTCTGCCTTTTTGCCCGAAAATAAAGGGAATGCATAAACTTTTGCCATAAAAAAGGGAAATTTTTTCATTTTTGCTCCAAAATTAGGGGAATTTCTGCCTTTTTGCTTCTCAATATGTGGAATTTCTGCCTTATTGCCCCAAAACAAAAGGAATTTCTGTCTTTTTGGCCCCAAAATAAGGGGAATTTCTGACTTATTACCCTGAAATATGTAAAATTTCTGCAATTTTGCCCCAAAATAAAAGAAATTTCTGTTTTTTTGCCCTGAAATATGTGAAATTTCTGCAATTTTACCCCAAAATAAGGTGAATTTCTGCATTTTTGCCCCAAAATAATGGGAATTTCTGCCTTTTTGCCCCAAAATAAAAAAAATTTTTGCTTTTTTTCTCTGAAATAAGTGAAATTTCTGCAATTTTGCCCTAAAATAAGGGAAATTTCTGTAATTTTATCCCATAATAAGGGAAATTTCTGCAATTTTGCCCCAAAATAAGGAGAATTTGTCCCTTTTTGCCCCAAAATATAGGAAATTTCAGCCTTTTTACTTGAAAATAACTGAAATTTCTTCAATTTTGCCCCAAAAAAGGGAAATTTTTGCAATTTTGCCCTAAAATAAGGTAAATTTCTGCAATTTTGCCCCAAAATAAAAGAAATTTCTGGAATTTTGCCCCAAAATAAGAGGAATTTCTGATTTTTGCCCCAAAATAAAGGGAATTTTTGACTTTTGCCCCAAAATTAGGGGAATTTCTGCAATTTTGCTGCAAAATACGGGGCATTACTGCCTTTTTGATTCTAAATAAGTGGAATTTCTGTCTTTTTCCCCCAAAACAAAGGTAATTTCTGTCTTTTTTGCTCCAAAATACAGAGAATTTCTGACTTATTACCCTGACATAAGTGAAATTTCTTCAATTTGGCCCAAAATAAGGGAAATTTCTGCAATTTTGCCACAATGTAAAGGAAATTTCTGCAATTTTGCCCCAAAATAAGAGGAATTTCTGACTGTTTGTTCCCAAAAAAAAAAAGATTTTGTGCCTTTTTGCCCCCAAAAAAGGAGAATTTCTGCCTTTTTGCCCGAAAATTATGAGAATTTCTGCAATTTTGATTCAAAATACAGGGAATTTCTGCTTTTATCCTGAAAGTAAGTGGAATGCATACCTTTTTGACATAAAAAGGTAAATTTCTTCATTTTTGCTCCAAAATAAGGGGAATTTCTGCCTTTTTGCCTCTAAATAAGTGGAATTTCTGTCTTTTTCCCCCAAAACGAAGGAAATTTCTGTCTTTTTTACCCCAAAATAAGGGGAATTTCTGACTTATTACCCTGAAATAAGTGAAATTTCTGAAATTTTGCCCCAAAATAAGGGAAATCTCTGCCTTTTTGCCCCCAAATAAGGGGAATTCCAGCATTTTCACCTCAATATAAGGGGAATTTCTGCCACAAAATATTAGGAATTTCTGCCTTTTTGACCCAAAATAAGGAAAATTTCTGCCTTTTTTCTCTGAAATAAGTGAAATTTCTGCAATTTTGCCCTAAAATAAGTGAAATTTTTGCAATTTTTCCCAAAACAAGGGGAATTTCAGAAATTTTGCCCTAAAATAAAAGAAATTTCTGACTTTTTGCCCTGAAATATGTGAAATTTCTGCAATTTTACCCCAAAATAAGGTTATTTTCTGCATTTTTGCCCCAAAATAATGGGAATTTCTGCCTTTTTGCCCCAAAATAAAAAAAAATTTTTGCTTTTTTTCTCTGAAATAAGTGAAATTTCTGCAATTTTGCCCTAAAATAAGGGAAATTTCTGGAATTTTATCCCATAATAAGCGAAATTTCTGCAATTTTGCCCCAAAATAAGAGAATTTCTCCCTTTTTGACCCAAAATATAGGAAATTTCAGCCTTTTTACTTGAAAATAACTGAAATTTCTGCAATTTTGCCCCAAATAAGGGAAATTTTTGCAATTTTGCCCTTAAATAAGGTAAATTTCTGCAATTATGCCCCAAAATAAAAGATATTTCTGGAATTTTGCCCTAAAATAAGGGGAATTTCTGATTTTTGCCCCAAAATAAAGGGAATTTTTGCCTTTTGCCCCAAAATTAGGGGAATTTCTGCAATTTTGCTGCAAAATACGGGGAATTACTGCCTTTTTGCCTCTAAATAAGTGGAATTTCTGTCGTTTTCCCCCAAAACAAAGGTAATTTCTGTCTTTTTTGCCCCAAAATACGAAGAATTTCTGACTTATTACTCTGACATAAGTGAAATTTCTTCAATTTTGCCCCAAAATAAGGGAAATATCTGCAATTTTGCCACAATGTAGAGGAAATTTCTGCAATTTTGCCCCAAAATAAGAGGAATTTCTGACTGTTTGTTCCCAAAAAAAGGAGATTTTGTGCCTTTTTGCCCCAAAAAAAAGGAGAATTTCTGCATTTTTGCCCGAAAATTATGAGAATTTCTGCAATTTTGCTTCAAAATACGGGGAATTTCTGCTTTTATCCCGAAAGTAAGTGGAATGCATACCTTTTTGACATAAAAAGGTAAATTTCTTCATTTTTGCTCCAAAATAAGGGGGAATTTCTGCCTTTTTGCCGCTAAATAAGTGGAATTTCTGTCTTTTTCCCCCAAAACAAAGGAAATTTCTGTCTTTTTTACCCCAAAATAAGGGGAATTTCTGACTTATTACCCTGAAATAAGTGAAATTTCTGCAATTTTGCCCCAAAATAAGGGAAATTTCTGCCTATTTGCCCCCAAATAAGGGAAATTTCAGGCTTTTTACCTCAAAATAAGGGGAATTTCTGCATTTTTGCCCCAAATTAAGGAAAATTTCTGCCTTTTTTCCCTGAAAAAAGTAAAATTTCTCCAATTTTGCCCCAAAATAAGTGAAATTTCTGCAATTTTGCCCCAAAATAAAGGAAATTTCTGGAATTTTGCCCCAAAATATGTGGAATTTATGAGTTTTGCCCCAAAATAAGGAGAATTTCTTTTTTTTTGCCCCACATATAGGGAATTTCTGCATTTTTGACCCACAATTAGGGGAATTTCTGCTATTTTGCTCCAAATTACGGGGAATTTCTGCCTTTTTGCCCCAAAATAAGAAGAATGCATAACTTTTTGCCTTAAAAAAGAGAAATTTCTTCTTTTTTGCTCCAAAATAAGGGGAATTTCTGCTTTTTTGCCTCTAACTAAGTGGAATTTCTGTTTTTTCCTCCAAAATAAAGAGATTTTCTGTTTTTTTTTTGCCCCAAAATCAGGAAAATTTCTGACTTATTACCCTGAAATAAGTAAAATTTCTGAAATTTTGCCCCAAAATTAGGGAAATCTCTGTCTTCTTGCCCCCAAATAAGGGGAATTTCAGCCTTTTCACCTCAATATAAGGGGAATTTCTGCATTTTTGCCACAAAATATTAGGAATTTTTGCCTTTTTGACCCAAAATAATGAAAATTTCTGCCTTTTTTCTCTGAAATAAGTGAAATTTCTGCAATTTTGCCCTAAAATAAGTGAAATTTTTGCAATTTTTCCCAAAACAAGGGGAATTTCTGGAATTTTGCCCCCAAATAAGTAGAATTTCTGAGTTTTGCCCTAAAATAAAGATAATTTCTGTGTTTTTGCCCCAACATATAGTGAATTTCTGCATTTTTGCCCAATTAGAAGAATTTCTGCAATTTTGCTCCAAAATACGGGAATTTCTGCCTTTTTGCCTGAAAATAATGGGAATGCATACCTTTATCCATAAAAAGGGAAATTTCTTCATTTTTGCTCCAAAATAAAGGGAATTTCTGCATTTTGCCTCTAAATAAGTGGAATTTCTGTCTTTTTCCCCCAAAACAAAGGGAATTTCTGTCTTTTTTGCCCCAAAATAAGGGGAATTTCTGACTTATTACCCTGAAATAAGTGAAATATCTGCAATTTTCCCCCAAAATAAGGCAAATTTCTGAAATATTGCCCCAATGTAAATTAAATTTCTGCAATTTTGCCCCAAAATAAGGGAAATTTCTGACTGTTTGCTCCCGAAAATAGTAGATTTTCTGTCTTTTTGCCCCAAAATAAGGAGAATTTCTGCCTTTTTGCCCGAAAATTATGAGAATTTCTGCAATTTTGCTTCAAAATACGGGGAATTTCTGCTTTTTATCCTGAAAGTAAGGGGAATGCATACCTTTTTGCCATAAAAAGGTAAATTTCTTCATTTTTGCTCCAAAATAAGGGAAATTTCTGCCTTTTTGCCTCTAAATAAGTGGAATTTCTGTCTTTTTCCTCCAAAACACAGGGAATTTCTGTCTTTTTTGCCCCAAAATAGGGGAATTTCTTACTTATTACCCTGAAATAAGTTAAATTTCTGCAATTTTCCCCAAAATAAGAGAAATTTCTGCCTTTTTGCTCTCAAATAAGGGGAATTTCAGCCTTTTTACCTCAAAATAAGGGGAATTCCTGCCTTTTTGACCCAAAATAAGGAAAATTTCTAACTTTTTCCCTGAAATAAGTAAAATTTCTGCAATTTTGCCACAAAATCAGTGAAATTTCTGCAATTTTGTTCCAGAATAAGGGAAATTTCTGGAATTTTGCCCCAAAATAAGTGGAATTTCTGAGTTTTGCACCAAAATAAGGAGAATTTCTGTTTTTTTGCCCCAACATATAAGGAATTGCTGCATTTTTGCCCCACAATTAGGGGAATTTCTGCAATTTTGCTCCAAAATATGAGGAATTTCTGCCTTTTTGCCTGAAAATATAAACAATGCATAACTTTTTGCCTTAAAAAAGGGAAATTTCTTCATTTTTGCTCCAAAATAAAGGGAATTTATGCTTTTTTGCCTCTAAATAAGTGGAATTTCTGTCTTTTCCCCCCAAAACAAAGGGATTATCTGTAATTTTTGCCGCAAAATAAGGAAAATTTCTGACTCATTACCCTGAAATAAGTGAAATTTCTGCAATTTTGCCCCAAAATAAGGGAAATTTCTGCCTTCTTGCCCCCAAATAAGGGGAATTTCAGAATTTTTACCTCAAAATAAGGGGAATTTCTGCATTTTGGCCAGAAAATATTAGGAATTTCTGCCTTTTTGCCCCAAAATAAGGAAAATTTCTGCCTGTTTTCCCTGAAATAAGTGAAATTTCTGCAATTTTGCCCCAAAATAAGTGAAATTTCTGCAATTTTGCCCCAAAATAAGGGAAATTTCTGGAATTTTGCCCCAAAATAAGTGGAATTTCTGAGTTTTGCCCCAAAATAAGGAGAATTTCTGTCTTTTTGCCCCAACATATCGGGAATTTCTGTCTTTCTGCACCACAACTAGGGGAATTTCTCCAATTATGCTCCAAAATACGGGGAATTTCTGCCTTTTTGCCCAAAAATAAGGGGAATGCATAACTTTTTGCCATAAAAAAGGGAAATTTCTTCATTTTTGCTCAAAAATAAGGGAAATTTCTGCATTCTTGCCTGTAAATAAATGGAATTTCTGTCTTTTTCCCTCAAAACAAAGGGAATTTCTGTCTTTTTTGCCTCAAAATAAGGGGAATTTCTGACTTATTACACTGAAATAAGTGAAATTTCAGCAATTTTGCCCCAAAATAAGGGAAATTTCTGCTTTTTTGCCCTGAAATATGTGAAATTTCTGCAATTTTGCCCCAAAATAAGGGAAATTTCTGGAATTTTGCCCCAAAATAAGTGGAATTTCTAAGTTTTGCCCCAAAATAAGGAGAATTTCTGTCTTGTTGCCTCCAAATAAGTGAAATTTCTGCAATTTTGCCTTAAAATAAGGGAAATTTCGGCCTTTTTGCCCCCAAATAAGGGGAATTTCAGCCTTTTTACCTCAAAATAAAGGGAATTTCTGCATTTTTGCCAGAAAATATTAGTAATTTCTGCCTTTTTGCCCAAAATAAGGAAAATTTCTGCCTTTTCTCCCTGAAATAAGTGAAATTTCTGCAATTTTGCCCCAAAATAAGTGAAATTTCTGCAATTTGCCCCAAAATAAGGGAAATTTCTGGAATTTTGCCCCAAAATAAGTAGAATTTCTGACTTTTGCCCCAAAATAAGGAGAATTTCTGTCTTTTTGCCCCAACATATAGGGAATTTCTGTCTTTCTGCACAACAACTAAAAGAATTTGTGCAATTATGCTCCAAAATACGGGGAATTTCTGCCTTTTTGCCCGAAAATAAGGGGAATGCATAACTTTTTGCTATAAAAAAAGGGAAATTTCTTCATTTTTGCTCCAAAATAAAAGAAATTTCTTCATTTTTGCCTCTAAATAAGTGGAATTTCTTTCTTTTTCCTTCAAAACAAAGGGAATTTCTGTCTTTTTTGCCTCAAAATAAGGGGAATTTCTGACTTATTACACTGAAATAAGTGAAATTTCTGCAATTTTGCCCCAAAATAAGGGGAATTTCTGATTTTTGCCCCAAAATAAAGGGAATTTCTGCATTTTGCCCCAAAATTAGGGGAATTTCTGCAATTTTGCTCCAAAATACGGGGAATTTCTGCCTTTTTGCCTGAAAATAAGGGGAATGCATAACTTTTTGCCATAAAAAAGGGAAATTTCTTCATTTTTGCTCTAAAATAAGGGAAATTTCTGCATTTTTGCCTCTAAATAAGTGGAATTTCTGTCTTTTTCCCTCAAATAAATGGAATTTCTGTCTTTTTTGCCTCAAAATAAGGGGAATTTCTGACTTATTACACTGAAATAAGTGAAATTTCTGCAATTTTGCCCCAAAATAAGGGAAATTGCTGCCTTTTTGCCCTGAAATATGTGAAATTTCTGCATTTTACACCAAAATAAGGTGAATTTCTGCCTTTTTGCCACAAATTAATGGAAATTTCTGCCTTTTTGCCCCAAAATAAGAAAAATTTTTGCATTTTTCTCTGAAATAAGTGAAATTTCTGCAATTTTGCCCTAAAATAAGGAAAATTTCTGCAATTTTTCCCATTAATAAGGGAAATTTCTGCAATTTTGCCCCAAAATAAGGGGAATTTCTCCCTTTTTGCCCCAAAATGAAGGAAATTTCAGCCTTTTTACCTGAAAATAAGTGAAATTTCTGCAATTTTGCACCAAATAAGGTAAATTTCTTCAATTTTGCCCCAAAATAAGGTAAATTCCTGTAATTTTGCCCCAAAATAAAGGAAATTTCTTGAATTTTGCCCCAAAAGAAGGGGAATTTCTGATTTTTGCCCCAAAATAAGGGAAATTTCTGCAATTTTGCCCCAATGTAAAAGAAATTTCTGCAATTTTCCCCAAAATAACGAGAATTTCTGAATGTTTGCTCCCAAAAAAAAAAGATCTGTCTTTTTGCCCCAAAATAAGGAGAATTTCTGCCTTTTTGCCCGAAAATTATGAGAATTTCTGCAATTTTGCTTCAAAATACGGGGAATTTCTGCTTTTTATCCCGAAAGTAAGGGGAATGCATACCTTTTTGCCATAAAATGGTAAATTTCTTCATGTTTGCTCCAAAATAAAAGGAATTTCTGCCTTTTTGCCTCTAAATAAATGGAATTTCTGTCCTTTTCCCCAAAAACAAAGGGAATTTCTGTCTTTTTTGCCCCAAAATAAGGGGAATTTCTGAATTATTACCCTGAAATAAATGAAATTTCTCCAATTTTGCCCCAAAATAAGGAAAATTTCTGCCTCTTTGCCCCTAAATAAGGGGAATTTCAGCCTTTTTACCTCAAAATAAGGGGAATTTCTGCATTTTTGCCACAAAATATTAGGAATTTCTGACTTTTTGCCCGAAAATAAGGAAAATTTGTTCCTTTTTTCCATGAAATAAGTGAATTTTCTGCAATTTTGCCAAAAAATAAGTGAAATTTCTGCAATTTTTCCCCAAAATAAGGGAAATTTCTGGAATTTTGCCACAAAATAAGTGGAATTTCTAAGTTTTTCCCCAAAATAAGGAGAATTTCTGTCTTTCTTCCTCCAAATTAGTGAAATTTCTGCAATTTTGCCTTAAAATAAGGGAAATTTCTGCTTTTTTGCCACCAAATAATGGGAATTTCAGCCTTTTTACCTCAAAATAAGGGGAATTTCTGCATTTTTGCCAAAAAATATTAGGAATTTCTGCCTTTTTGCCCCAAAATAAAGATAATTTCTTCTTTTTTTTCCCTGAAATAAGTGAAATTTCTGCAATTTTGCCCCAAATTAAGTGAAATTTCTGCAATTTTGCCCCAAAATAAGGGAAATTTCTGGAATTTTGCCCCAAAATAAGTGGAATTTCTGAGTTTTGCCTCAAAATAAGGAGAATTTCTGTCTTTTTGCCCCAACATAGAGGGAATTTCTGTCTTTCTGCACCACAACTAGGGGAATTTCTGCAATTATGCTCCAAAATACGGGGAATTTCTGCCTTTTTGCCCGAAAATAAGGGGAATGCATAACTTTTTGCCATAAAAAAGGGAAATTTCTTCATTTTTGCTCCAAAATAAGGGAAATTTCTGCATTTTTGCCTCTAAATAAGTGGAATTTCTTTCTTTTTCCCTCAAAACATAGGGAATTTCTGTCTTTTTTGCCTCAAAATAAGGGGAATTTCTGACTTATTACACTGAAATAAGTGAAATTTCTGCAATTTTGCCCCAAAATAAGGGAAATTGCTGCCTTTTTGCCCTGAAATATGTGAAATTTCTGCATTTTACACCAAAATAAGGTGAATTTCTGCCTTTTTGCCACAAATTAATGGAAATTTCTGCCTTTTTGCCCCAAAATAAGAAAAATTTTTGCTTTTTTTCTCTGAAATAAGTGAAATTTCTGCAAATTTGCCCTAAAATAAGGAAAATTTCTGCAATTTTTCCCAATAATAAGGGAAATTTCTGAAATTTTGCCCCAAAATAAGGGGAATTTCTCCCTTTTTGCCCCAAAATGAAGGAAATTTCAGCCTTTTTACCTGAAAATAAGTGAAATTTCTGCAATTTTGCACCAAATAAGGTAAATTTCTTCAATTTTGCCCCAAAATAAGGTAAATTCCTGTAATTTTGCCCCAAAATAAAGGAAATTTCTTGAATTTTGCCCCAAAAGAAGGGGAATTTCTGATTTTTGCCCCAAAATAAGGGAAATTTCTGCAATTTTGCCCCAATGTAAAGGAAATTTCTGCAATTTTGCCCCAAAATAACGAGAATTTCTGAATGTTTGCTCCCAAAAAAAAAAAGATCTTCTGTCTTTTTGCTCCAAAATAAGGAGAATTTCTGCCTTTTTGCCTGAAAATTATGAGAATTTCTGCAATTTTGCTTCAAAATACGGGGAATTTCTGCTTTTAATCCCGAAAGTAAGGGGAATGCATACCTTTTTGCCATAAAAAAGTAAATTTCTTCATTTTTGCTCCAAAATAAGGGGAATTTCTGCCTTTTTGCCCCTAAATAAATGGAATTTCTGTCTTTTTCCCCCAAAACAAAAGGAATTTCTGTCTTTTTTGCCCCAAAATAAGGGGAATTTCTGAATTATTACCCTGAAATAAGTGAAATTTCTTCAATTTTGCCCCAAAATAAGGGAAATTTCTGCCTCTTTGCCCACAAATAAGGGGAATTTCAGCCTTTTTACCTCAAAATAAGGGGAATTTCTGCATTTTTGCCACAAAATATTAGGAATTTCTGACTTTTTGCCCCAAAATAAGGAAAATTTGTTCTTTTTTTCCCTGAAATAAGTGAAATTTCTGCAATTTTGCCCCAAAATAAGTGAAATTTCTGCAATTTTTTCCCCAAAATAAGGGAAATTTCTGGAATTTTGCCCCAAAATAAGTGGAATTTCTAAGTTTTGCCCCAAAATAAGGAGAATTTCTGTCTTATTGCCTCCAAATAAGTGAAATTTCTGCAATTTTGCCTTAAAATAAGGGAAATTTCTGCTTTTTTGCCCCCAAATAAGGAAAATTTCAGCCTTTTTACCTCAAAATAAGGGGAATTTCTGCATTTTTGCCAGAAAATATTAGGAATTTCTGCCTTTTTGCCCCAAAATAAATAAAATTTCTTCTTTTTTTCCCTGAAATAAGTGAAATTTCTGCAATTTTGCCCCAAAATAATTGAAATTTCTGCAATTTTGCCCCAAAATAAGGTAAATTTCTGGAATTTTGCCCCAAAATAAGTGGAATTTCTGAGTTTTGCCCCAAAATAAGGAGAATTTCTGTCTTTTTGCCCCAACATATAGGGAATTTCTGTCTTTCTGCACCACAACTAGGGAAATTTCTGCAATTATGCTCCAAAATACGGGAAATTTCTGCCTTTTTGCCCGAAAATAAGGGGAATGCATAACTTTTTGCCATAAAAAAGGGAAATTTCTTAATTTTTGCTCCAAAATAAGGGAAATTTCTGCATTTTTGCCTCTAAATAAGTGGAATTTCTGTCTTTTTCCCTCAAAACAAAGGGAATTTCTCTTTTTTGCCTCAAAATAAGGGAAATTTCTGACTTATTACACTGAAATAAGTGAAATTTCTGCAATTTTGCCCCAAAATAAGGGAAATTGCTGCCTTTTTGCCCTGAAATATGTGAAATTTCTGCATTTTACACCAAAATAAGGTGAATTTCTGCCTTTTTCCACAAATTAATGGAAATTTCTGCCTTTTTGCCCCAAAATAAGAAAAATTTTTGCTTTTTTTCTCTGAAATAAGTGAAATTTCTGCAATTTTGCCCTAAAATAAGGAAAATTTCTGCAATTTTTCCCAATAATAAGGGAAATTTCTGCAATTTTGCCCCAAAATAAGGGGAATTTCTCCCTTTTTGCCCCAAAATGAAGGAAATTTCAGCCTTTTTACCTGAAAATAAGTGAAATTTCTGCAATTTTGCACCAAATAAGGTAAATTTCTTCAATTTTGCCCCAAAATAAGGTAAATTCCTGTAATTTTGCCCCAAAATAAAGGAAATTTCTTGAATTTTGCCCCAAAAGAAGGGGAATTTCTGATTTTTGCCCCAAAATAAGGGAAATTTCTGCAATTTTGCCCCAATGTAAAAGAAATTTCTGCAATTTTCCCCAAAATAACGAGAATTTCTGAATGTTTGCTCCCAAAAAAAAAAGATCTTCTGTCTTTTTGCCCCAAAATAAGGAGAATTTCTGCCTTTTTGCCCGAAAATTATGAGAATTTCTGCAATTTTGCTTCAAAATACGGGGAATTTCTGCTTTTTATCCCGAAAGTAAGGGGAATGCATACCTTTTTGCCATAAAAAGGTAAATTTCTTCATGTTTGCTCCAAAATAAGGGGAATTTCTGCCTTTTTGCCTCTAAATAAATGGAATTTCTGTCTTTTTCCCCAAAAACAAAGGGAATTTCTGTCTTTTTTGCCCCAAAATAAGGGGAATTTCTGAATTATTACCCTGAAATAAGTGAAATTTCTCCAATTTTGCCCCAAAATAAGGAAAATTTCTGCCTCTTTGCCCCTAAATAAGGGGAATTTCAGCCTTTTTACCTCAAAATAAGGGGAATTTCTGCATTTTTGCCACAAAATATTAGGAATTTCTGAATTTTTGCCAGAAAATAAGGAAAATTTGTTCCTTTTTTCCATGAAATAAGTGAATTTTCTGCAATTTTGCCCAAAAATAAGTGAAATTTCTGCAATTTTTCCCCAAAATAAGGGAAATTTCTGGAATTTTGCCCCAAAATAAGTGGAATTTCTAAGTTTTTCCCCAAAATAAGGAAAATTTCTGTCTTTTTTCCTCCAAATTAGTGAAATTTCTGCAATTTTGCCTTAAAATAAGGGAAATTTCTGCCTTTTTGCCCCCAAATAAGGGGAATTTTAGCCTTTTTACCTCAAAATAAGGGGAATTTCTGCATTTTTGCCAGAAAATATTAGGAATTTCTGCCTTTTTGCCCCAAAATAAAGATAATTCCTTCTTTTTTTTCCCTGAAATAAGTGAAATTTCTGCAATTTTGCCCCAAAATAAGTGAAATTTCTGCAATTTTGCCCCAAAATAAGGGAAATTTCTGGAATTTTGCCCCAAAATAAGTGGAATTTCTGAGTTTTGCCTCAAAATAAGGAGAATTTCTGTCTTTTTGCCCTAACATAGAGGGAATTTCTGTCTTTCTGCACCACAACTAGGGGAATTTCTGCAATTATGCTCCAAAATACGGGGAATTTCTGCCTTTTTGCCCGAAAATAAGGGGAATGCATAACTTTTTGCCATAAAAAAGGGAAATTTCTTCATTTTTGCTCCAAAATAAGGGAAATTTCTGCATTTTTGCCTCTAAATAAGTGGAATTTCTTTCTTTTTCCCTCAAAACAAAGGGAATTTCTGTCTTTTTTGCCTCAAAATAAGGGGAATTTCTGACTTATTACACTGAAATAAGTGAAATTTCTGCAATTTTGCCCCAAAATAAGGGAAATTGCTGCCTTTTTGCCCTGAAATATGTGAAATTTCTGCATTTTACACCAAAATAAGGTGAATTTCTGCCTTTTTGCCACAAATTAATGGAAATTTCTGCCTTTTTGCCCCAAAAGAAGAAAAATTTTTGCTTTTTTTCTCTGAAATAAGTGAAATTTCTGCAATTTTGCCCTAAAATAAGGAAAATTTCTGCAATTTTTCCCAATAATAAGGGAAATTTCTGCAATTTTGCCCCAAAATAAGGGGAATTTCTCCCTTTTTGCCCCAAACTGAAGGAAATTTCAGCCTTTTTACCTGAAAATAAGTGAAATTTCTGCAATTTTGCACCAAATAAGGTAAATTTCTTCAATTTTGCCCCAAAATAAGGTAAATTCCTGTAATTTTGCCCCAAAATAAAGGAAATTTCTTGAATTTTGCCCCCAAAGAAGGGGAATTTCTGATTTTTGCCCCAAAATAAGGGAAATTTCTGCAATTTTGCCCCAATGTAAAGGAAATTTCTGCAATTTTGCCCCAAAATAACGAGAATTTCTGAATGTTTGCTCCCCAAAAAAAAAGATCTTCTGTCTTTTTGCTCCAAAATAAGGAGAATTTCTGCCTTTTTGCCTGAAAATTATGAGAATTTCTGCAATTTTGCTACAAAATACGGGGAATTTCTGCTTTTTATCCCGAAAGTAAGGGGAATGCATACCTTTTTGCCATAAAAAGGTAAATTTCTTCATTTTTGCTCCAAAATAAAAGGAATTTCTGCCTTTTTGCCTCTAAATAAATGGAATTTCTGTCTTTTTCTCCCAAAACAAAGGGAATTTCTGTCTTTTTTGCCACAAAATAAGGGGAATTTCTGAATTATTACCCTGAAATAAGTGAAATTTCTCCAATTTTGCCCCAAAATAAGGGAAATTTCTGCCTCTTTGCCCCCAAGTAAGGGAAATTTCAGCCTTTTTACCTCAAAAAAAGGGGAATTTCTGCATTTTTGCCACAAAATATTAGGAATTTCTGACTTTTTGCCCCAAAATAAGGAAAATTTGTTCCTTTTTTCCCTGAAATAAGTGAAATTTCTGCAATTTTGCCCCAAAATAAGTGAAATTTCTGCAATTTTTTCCCCAAAATAAGGGAAATTTCTGGAATTTTGCCCCAAAATAAGTGGAATTTCTAAGTTTTGCCCCAAAATAAGGAGAATTTCTGTCTTTTTGCCTCCAAATAAGTGAAATTTCTGCAATTTTGCCTTAATATAAGGGAAATTTCTGCCTTTTTGCCCCCAAATAAGGGGAATTTCAGCCTTTTTACCTCAAAATAAGGGAAATTTCTGCATTTTTGCCAGAAAATATTAGGAATTTCTGCCTTTTTGCCCCAAAATAAAGAAAATTTCTACTTTTTTTCCCTGAAATAAGTGAAATTTCTGCAATTTTGCCCCAAAATAAGTGAAATTTCTGCAATTTTGCCCCAAAATAAGGGAAATTTCTGGAATTTTGGCCCAAAATAAGTGGAATTTCTGAGTTTTGCCCCAAAATAAGGAGAATTTCTGTCTTTTTGCCCCAACATATAGGGAATTTCTGTCTTTCTGCACCACAACTAGGGGAATTTCTGCAATTATGCTCCAAAATACGGGAAATTTCTGCCTTTTTGCCCGAAAATAAGGGGAATGCATAACTTTTTGCCATAAAAAAGGGAAATTTCTTCATTTTTGCTCCAAAATAAGGGAAATTTCTGCATTTTTGCCTCTAAATAAGTGGAATTTCTGTCTTTTTTTCTCAAAACAAAGGGAATTTCTGTCCTTTTTGCCTCAAAATAAGGGGAATTTCTGACTTATTACACTGAAATAAGTGAAATTTCTGCAATTTTGCCCCATAATAAGGGAAATTGCTGCCTTTTTGCCCTGAAATATGTGAAATTTCTGCATTTTACACCAAAATAAGGTGAATTTCTGCCTTTTTGCCACAAATTAATGGAAATTTCTGCCTTTTTGCCCCAAAATAAGAAAAATTTTTGCTTTTTTTCTCTGAAATAAGTGAAATTTCTGCAATTTTGCCCTAAAATAAGAAAATTTCTGCAATTTTTCCCAATAATAAGGGAAATTTCTGCAATTTTGCCCCAAAATAAGGGGAATTTCTCCGTTTTTGCCCCAAAATGAATGAAATTTCAGCCTTTTTACCTGAAAATAAGTGAAATTTCTGCAATTTTGCACCAAATAAGGTAAATTTCTTCAATTTTGCCCCAAAATAAGGTAAATTCCTGTAATTTTGCCCCAAAATAAAGGAAATTTCTTGAATTTTGCCCCAAAAGAAGGGGAATTTCTGATTTTTGCCCCAAAATAAGGGAAATTTCTGCAATTTTGCCCCAATGTAAAGGAAATTTCTGCAATTTTGCCCCAAAATAACGAGAATTTCTGAATGTTTGCTCCCAAAAAAAAAAGATCTTCTGTCTTTTTGCTCCAAAATAAGGAGAATTTCTGCCTTTTTGCCTGAAAATTATGAGAATTTCTGCAATTTTGCTACAAAATACGGGGAATTTCTGCTTTTTATCCCGAAAGTAAGGGGAATGCATACCTTTTTGCCATAAAAAGGTAAATTTCTTCATTTTTGCTCCAAAATAAAAGGAATTTCTGCCTTTTTGCCTCTAAATAAATGGAATTTCTGTCTTTTTCTCCCAAAACAAAGGGAATTTCTGTCTTTTTTGCCACAAAATAAGGGGAATTTCTGAATTATTACCCTGAAATAAGTGAAATTTCTCCAATTTTGCCCCAAAATAAGGGAAATGTCTGCCTCTTTGCCCCCAAGTAAGGGAAATTTCAGCCTTTTTACCTCAAAAAAAGGGGAATTTCTGCATTTTTGCCACAAAATATTAGGAATTTCTGACTTTTTGCCCCAAAATAAGGAAAATTTGTTCCTTTTTTCCCTGAAATAAGTGAAATTTCTGCAATTTTGCCCCAAAATAAGTGAAATTTCTGCAATTTTTTCCCCAAAATAAGGGAAATTTCTGGAATTTTGCCCCAAAATAAGTGGAATTTCTAAGTTTTGCCCCAAAATAAGGAGAATTTCTGTCTTTTTGCCTCCAAATAAGTGAAATTTCTGCAATTTTGCCTTAAAATAAGGGGAATTTCTCCCTTTTTGCCCCAAAATGAAGGAAATTTCAGCCTTTATATGAAAATAAGTGAAATTTCTGCAATTTTGCACCAAATAAGGTAAATTTCTTCAATTTTGCCCCAAAATAAGGTAAATTCCTGTAATTTTGCCCCAAAATAAAGGAAATTTCTTGACTTTTGCCCCAAAAGAAGGGGAATTTCTGATTTTTGCCCCAAAATAAGGGAAATTTCTGCAATTTTGCCCCAATGTAAAGAAAATTTCTGCAATTTTGCCCCAAAATAACGAGAATTTCTGAATGTTTGCTCCCAAAAAAAAAAAAGATCTTCTGTCTTTTTGCCCCAAAATAAGGAGAATTTCTGCCTTTTTGCCTGAAAATTATGAGAATTTCTGCAATTTTGCTTCAAAATACGGGGAATTTCTGCTTTTTATCCCGAAAGTAAGGGGAATGCATACCGTTTTGCCATAAAAAGGTAAATTTCTTCATTTTGGCTCCAAAATAAGGGGAATATCTGCCTTTTTGCCTCTAAATAAATGGAATTTCTGTCTTTTTCCCCCAAAACAAAGAGAATTTCTGTATTTTTTGCCCCAAAATAAGGGGAATTTCTGAATTATTACCCTGAAATAAGTGAAATTTCTCCAATTTTGCCGTAAAATAAGGGAAATTTCTGCCTCTTTGCCCCCAAATAAGGGGAATTTCAGCCTTTTTACCTCAAAATAAGGGGAATTTCTGCATTTTTGCCACAAAATATTAGGAATTTCTGACTTTTTGCCCCAAAATAATGAAAATTTGTTCCTTTTTTCCCTGAAATAAGTGAAATTTCTGCAATTTTGCCCCAAAATAAGTGAAATTTCTGCAATTTTTTCCTCAAAATAAGGAAAATTTCTTGAATTTTGCCCCAAAATAAGTGGAATTTCTAAGTTTTGCCCCAAAATAAGGAGAATTTCTGTCTTTTTGCCTCCAAATAAGTGAAATTTCTGCAATTTTGCCTTAAAATAAGGGAAATTTCTGCTTTTTAGCCCCCAAATAAGGGGATTTTTAGCCTTTTTACCTCAAAATAAGGGGAATTTCTGCATTTTTGCCAGAAAATATTAGGAATTTCTGCCTTTTTGCCCCAAAATAAAGAAAATTTCTTACTTTTTTCCCTGAAATAAGTGAAATTTCTGCAATTTTGCCCCAAAATAAGTGAAATTTCTGCAATTTTGCCCCAAAATAAGGGAAATTTCTGGAATTTTGCCCCAAAATAAGTGGAATTTCTGAGTTTTGCCCCAAAATAAGGAGAATTTCTGTCTTTTTGCCCCAACATATAGGGAATTTCTGTCTTTCTGCCCCACAACTAGGGGAATTTCTGCAATTATGCTCCAAAATACGGGGAATTTCTGCCTTTTTGCCCGAAAATAAGGGGAATGCATAACTTTTTGCCATAAAAAAGGGAAATTTCTTCATTTTTGCTCCAAAATAAGGGAATTTCTGCATTTTTGCCTCTAAATAAGTGTAATTTCTGTCTTTTTCCCTCAAAACAAAGGGAATTTCTGTCTTTTTTGCCTCAAAATAAGGGGAAATTCTGACTTATTACACTGAAATAAGTGAAATTTCTGCAATTTTGCCCCAAAATAAGGGAAATTGCTGCCTTTTTGCCCTGAAATATGTGAAATTTCTGCATTTTACACAAAAATAAGGTGAATTTCTGCCTTTTTGCCACAAATTAATGGAAATTTCTGCCTTTTTACCCCAAAATAAGAAAAATTTTTGCTTTTTTTCTCTGAAATAAGTGAAATTTCTGCAATTTTGCCCTAAAATAAGGAAAATTTCTGCAATTTTTCCCAATAATAAGGGAAATTTCTGAAATTTTGCACCAAAATAAGGGGAATTTCTCCCTTTTTGCCCCAAAATGAAGGAAATTTCAGTCTTTATATGAAAATAAGTGAAATTTCTGCAATTTTGCACCAAATAAGGTAAATTTCTTCAATTTTGCCCCAAAATAAGGTAAATTCCTGTAATTTTGCCCCAAAATAAAGGAAATTTCTTGAATTTTGCCCCAAAAGAAGGGGAATTTCTGATTTTTGCCCCAAAATAAGGGAAATTTCTGCAATTTTGCCCCAATGTAAAGGAAATTTCTGCAATTTTGCCCCAAAATAACGAGAATTTCTGAATGTTTGCTCCCAAAAAAAAAAAAAAAGATCTTCTGTCTTTTTGCTCCAAAATAAGGAGAATTTCTGACTTTTTGCCTGAAAATTATGAGAATTTCTGCAATTTTGCTTTAAAATACGGGGAATTTCTGCTTTTTATCCCAAAAGTAAGGGGAATGCATACCTTTTTGCCATAAAAAGGTAAATTTCTTCATTTTTGCTCCAAAATAAGGGGAATTTCTGCCTTTTTGCCTCTAAATAAATGGAATTTCTGTCTTTTTCCCCCAAAACAAAGGGAATTTCTGTCTTTTTTGCCACAAAATAAGGGGAATTTCTGAATTATTACCCTGAAATAAGTGAAATTTCTCCAATTTTGCCCCAAAATAAGGGAAATTTCTGCCTCTTTGCCCCCAAATAAGGGAAATTTCAGCCTTTTTACCTCAAAATAAGGGGAATTTCTGCATTTTTGCCACAAAATATTAGGAATTTTTGACTTTTTGCCCCAAAATAAGGAAAATTTGTTCCTTTTTTCCCTGAAATAAGTGAAATTTCTGCAATTTTGCCCCAAAATAAGTGAAATTTCTGGAATTTTTTCCCCAAAATAAGGGAATATTCTGGAATTTTGCCCCAAAATAAGTGGAATTTCTAAGTTTTGCCCCAAAATAAGGAGAATTTCTGTCTTTTTGCCTCCAAATAAGTGAAATTTCTGCAATTTTGCCTTAATATAAGGGAAATTTCTGCCTTTTTGCCCCCAAATAAGGGGAATTTCAGCCTTTTTACCTCAAAATAAGGGAAATTTCTGCATTTTTGCCAGAAAATATTAGGAATTTCTGCCTTTTTGCCCCAAAATAAAGAAAATTTCTACTTTTTTTCCCTGAAATAAGTGAAATTTCTGCAATTTTGCCCCAAAATAAGTGAAATTTCTGCAATTTTGCCCCAAAATAAGGGAAATTTCTGGAATTTTGGCCCAAAATAAGTGGAATTTCTGAGTTTTGCCCCAAAATAAGGAGAATTTCTGTCTTTTTGCCCCAACATATAGGGAATTTCTGTCTTTCTGCACCACAACTAGGGGAATTTCTGCAATTATGCTCCAAAATACGGGAAATTTCTGCCTTTTTGCCCGAAAATAAGGGGAATGCATAACTTTTTGCCATAAAAAAGGGAAATTTCTTCATTTTTGCTCCAAAATAAGGGAAATTTCTGCATTTTTGCCTCTAAATAAGTGGAATTTCTGTCTTTTTTTCTCAAAACAAAGGGAATTTCTGTCCTTTTTGCCTCAAAATAAGGGGAATTTCTGACTTATTACACTGAAATAAGTGAAATTTCTGCAATTTTGCCCCATAATAAGGGAAATTGCTGCCTTTTTGCCCTGAAATATGTGAAATTTCTGCATTTTACACCAAAATAAGGTGAATTTCTGCCTTTTTGCCACAAATTAATGGAAATTTCTGCCTTTTTGCCCCAAAATAAGAAAAATTTTTGCTTTTTTTCTCTGAAATAAGTGAAATTTCTGCAATTTTGCCCTAAAATAAGAAAATTTCTGCAATTTTTCCCAATAATAAGGGAAATTTCTGCAATTTTGCCCCAAAATAAGGGGAATTTCTCCCTTTTTGCCCCAAAATGAATGAAATTTCAGCCTTTTTACCTGAAAATAAGTGAAATTTCTGCAATTTTGCACCAAATAAGGTAAATTTCTTCAATTTTGCCCCAAAATAAGGTAAATTCCTGTAATTTTGCCCCAAAATAAAGGAAATTTCTTGAATTTTGCCCCAAAAGAAGGGGAATTTCTGATTTTTGCCCCAAAATAAGGGAAATTTCTGCAATTTTGCCCCAATGTAAAGGAAATTTCTGCAATTTTGCCCCAAAATAACGAGAATTTCTGAATGTTTGCTCCCAAAAAAAAAAGATCTTCTGTCTTTTTGCTCCAAAATAAGGAGAATTTCTGACTTTTTGCCTGAAAATTATGAGAATTTCTGCAATTTTGCTACAAAATACGGGGAATTTCTGCTTTTTATCCCGAAAGTAAGGGGAATGCATACCTTTTTGCCATAAAAAGGTAAATTTCTTCATTTTTGCTCCAAAATAAAAGGAATTTCTGCCTTTTTGCCTCTAAATAAATGGAATTTCTGTCTTTTTCTCCCAAAACAAAGGGAATTTCTGTCTTTTTTGCCACAA
This sequence comes from Micromys minutus, assembly GCF_963924665.1. Classification (NCBI taxonomy): domain Eukaryota; kingdom Metazoa; phylum Chordata; class Mammalia; order Rodentia; family Muridae; genus Micromys; species Micromys minutus. The sequence goes on along the minus strand of NW_027667427.1, from coordinate 77,875 downwards.
AATAAGGGGAATTTCTGAATTATTACCCTGAAATAAGTGAAATTTCTCCAATTTTGCCCCAAAATAAGGGAAATTTCTGCCTCTTTGCCCCCAAGTAAGGGAAATTTCAGCCTTTTTACCTCAAAAAAAGGGGAATTTCTGCATTTTTGCCACAAAATATTAGGAATTTCTGACTTTTTGCCCCAAAATAAGGAAAATTTGTTCCTTTTTTCCCTGAAATAAGTGAAATTTCTGCCTTTTTGCCCCCAAATAAGGGGAATTTCAGCCTTTTTACCTCAAAATAAGGGGAATTTCTGCATTTTTGCCAGAAAATATTAGGAATTTCTGCCTTTTTGCCCCAAAATAAAGAAAATTTCTTCTTTTAATCCCTGAAATAAGTGAAATTTCTGCAATTTTGCCCCAAAATAAGTGAAATTTCTGCAATTTTGCCCCAAAATAAGGGAAATTTCTGGAATTTTGGCCCAAAATAAGTGGAATTTCTGAGTTTTGCCCCAAAATAAGGAGAATTTCTGTCTTTTTGCCCAAACATATAGGGAATTTCTGTCTTTCTGCACCACAACTAGGAGAATTTCTGCAATTATGCTCCAAAATACGGGAAATTTCTGCCTTTTTGGCCGAAAATAAGGGGAATGCATAACTTTTTGCCATAAAAAAGGGAAATTTCTTCATTTTTGCTCCAAAATAAGAAAAATTTCTGCATTTTTGCCTCTAAATAAGTGGAATTTCTGTCTTTTTCCCTCAAAACAAAGGGAATTTCTGTCTTTTTTGCCTCAAAATAAGGGGAATTTTTGACTTATTACACCTAAATAAGTGAAATTTCTGCAATTTTGCCCCGAAATAAGGGAAATTGCTGCCTTTTTGCCCTGAAATATGTGAAATTTCTGCATTTTACACCAAAATAAGGTGAATTTCTGCCTTTTTGCCACAAATTAATGGAAATTTCTGCCTTTTTGCCCCAACATAAGAAAAATTTTTGCTTTTTTTCTCTGAAATAAGTGAAATTTCTGCAATTTTGCCCTAAAATAAGGAAAATTTCTGCAATTTTTCCCAATAATAAGGGAAATTTCTGCAATTTTGCCCCAAAATAAGGGGAATTTCTCCCTTTTTGCCCCAAAATGAAGGAAATTTCAGCCTTTTTACCTGAAAATAAGTGAAATTTCTGCAATTTTGCACCAAATAAGGTAAATTTCTTCAATTTTGCCCCAAAATAAGGTAAATTCCTGCAATTTTGCCACAAAATAAAGGAAATTTCTTGAATTTTGCCCCAAAAGAAGGGGAATTTCTGATTTTTGCCCCAAAATAAGGGAAATTTCTGCAATTTTGCCCCAATGTAAAGGAAATTTCTGCAATTTTGCCCCAAAATAACGAGAATTTCTGAATGTTTGCTCCCAAAAAAAAAAAAAAGATCTTCTGTCTTTTTGCCCCAAAATAAGGAGAATTTCTGCCTTTTTGCCTGAAAATTATGAGAATTTCTGCAATTTTGCTTCAAAATACGGGGAATTTCTGCTTTTTATCCCGAAAGTAAGGGGAATGCATACCGTTTTGCCATAAAAAGGTAAATTTCTTCATTTTGGCTCCAAAATAAGGGGAATATCTGCCTTTTTGCCTCTAAATAAATGGTATTTCTGTCTTTTTCTCCCAAAACAAAGAGAATTTCTGTCTTTTTTGCCCCAAAATAAGGGGAATTTCTGAATTATTACCCTGAAATAAGTGAAATTTCTCCAATTTTGCCGTAAAATAAGGGAAATTTCTGCCTCTTTGCCCCCAAATAAGGGGAATTTCAGCCTTTTTACCTCAAAATAAGGGGAATTTCTGCATTTTTGCCACAAAATATTAGGAATTTTTGACTTTTTGCCCCAAAATAAGGAAAATTTGTTCCTTTTTTCCCTGAAATAAGTGAAATTTCTGCAATTTTGCCCCAAAATAAGTGAAATTTCTGGAATTTTTTCCCCAAAATAAGGGAAAATTCTGGAATTTTGCCCCAAAATAAGTGGAATTTCTAAGTTTTGCCCCAAAATAAGGAGAATTTCTGTCTTTTTGCCTCCAAATAAGTGAAATTTCTGCAATTTTGCCTTAATATAAGGGAAATTTCTGCCTTTTTGCCCCCAAATAAGGGGAATTTCAGCCTTTTTACCTCAAAATAAGGGAAATTTCTGCATTTTTGCCAGAAAATATTAGGAATTTCTGCCTTTTTGCCCCAAAATAAAGAAAATTTCTACTTTTTTTCCCTGAAATAAGTGAAATTTCTGCAATTTTGCCCCAAAATAAGTGAAATTTCTGCAATTTTGCCCCAAAATAAGGGAAATTTCTGGAATTTTGGCCCAAAATAAGTGGAATTTCTGAGTTTTGCCCCAAAATAAGGAGAATTTCTGTCTTTTTGCCCCAACATATAGGGAATTTCTGTCTTTCTGCACCACAACTAGGGGAATTTCTGCAATTATGCTCCAAAATACGGGAAATTTCTGCCTTTTTGCCCGAAAATAAGGGGAATGCATAACTTTTTGCCATAAAAAAGGGAAATTTCTTCATTTTTGCTCCAAAATAAGGGAAATTTCTGCATTTTTGCCTCTAAATAAGTGGAATTTCTGTCTTTTTTTCTCAAAACAAAGGGAATTTCTGTCCTTTTTGCCTCAAAATAAGGGGAATTTCTGACTTATTACACTGAAATAAGTGAAATTTCTGCAATTTTGCCCCATAATAAGGGAAATTGCTGCCTTTTTGCCCTGAAATATGTGAAATTTCTGCATTTTACACCAAAATAAGGTGAATTTCTGCCTTTTTGCCACAAATTAATGGAAATTTCTGCCTTTTTGCCCCAAAATAAGAAAAATTTTTGCTTTTTTTCTCTGAAATAAGTGAAATTTCTGCAATTTTGCCCTAAAATAAGAAAATTTCTGCAATTTTTCCCAATAATAAGGGAAATTTCTGCAATTTTGCCCCAAAATAAGGGGAATTTCTCCCTTTTTGCCCCAAAATGAAGGAAATTTCAGCCTTTTTACCTGAAAATAAGTGAAATTTCTGCAATTTTGCACCAAATAAGGTAAATTTCTTCAATTTTGCCCCAAAATAAGGTAAATTCCTGTAATTTTGCCCCAAAATAAAGGAAATTTCTTGAATTTTGCCCCAAAAGAAGGGGAATTTCTGATTTTTGCCCCAAAATAAGGGAAATTTCTGCAATTTTGCCCCAATGTAAAGGAAATTTCTGCAATTTTGCCCCAAAATAACGAGAATTTCTGAATGTTTGCTCCCAAAAAAAAAAGATCTTCTGTCTTTTTGCTCCAAAATAAGGAGAATTTCTGACTTTTTGCCTGAAAATTATGAGAATTTCTGCAATTTTGCTACAAAATACGGGGAATTTCTGCTTTTTATCCCGAAAGTAAGGGGAATGCATACCTTTTTGCCATAAAAAGGTAAATTTCTTCATTTTTGCTCCAAAATAAAAGGAATTTCTGCCTTTTTGCCTCTAAATAAATGGAATTTCTGTCTTTTTCTCCCAAAACAAAGGGAATTTCTGTCTTTTTTGCCACAAAATAAGGGGAATTTCTGAATTATTACCCTGAAATAAGTGAAATTTCTCCAATTTTGCCCCAAAATAAGGGAAATTTCTGCCTCTTTGCCCCCAAGTAAGGGAAATTTCAGCCTTTTTACCTCAAAAAAAGGGGAATTTCTGCATTTTTGCCACAAAATATTAGGAATTTCTGACTTTTTGCCCCAAAATAAGGAAAATTTGTTCCTTTTTTCCCTGAAATAAGTGAAATTTCTGCCTTTTTGCCCCCAAATAAGGGGAATTTCAGCCTTTTTACCTCAAAATAAGGGGAATTTCTGCATTTTTGCCAGAAAATATTAGGAATTTCTGCCTTTTTGCCCCAAAATAAAGAAAATTTCTTCTTTTTTTCCCTGAAATAAGTGAAATTTCTGCAATTTTGCCCCAAAATAAGTGAAATTTCTGCAATTTTGCCCCAAAATAAGGGAAATTTCTGGAATTTTGGCCCAAAATAAGTGGAATTTCTGAGTTTTGCCCCAAAATAAGGAGAATTTCTGTCTTTTTGCCCAAACATATAGGGAATTTCTGTCTTTCTGCACCACAACTAGGAGAATTTCTGCAATTATGCTCCAAAATACGGGAAATTTCTGCCTTTTTGGCCGAAAATAAGGGGAATGCATAACTTTTTGCCATAAAAAAGGAAAATTTCTTCATTTTTGCTCCAAAATAAGAAAAATTTCTGCATTTTTGCCTCTAAATAAGTGGAATTTCTGTCTTTTTCCCTCAAAACAAAGGGAATTTCTGTCTTTTTTGCCTCAAAATAAGGGGAATTTTTGACTTATTACACCTAAATAAGTGAAATTTCTGCAATTTTGCCCCGAAATAAGGGAAATTGCTGCCTTTTTGCCCTGAAATATGTGAAATTTCTGCATTTTACACCAAAATAAGGTGAATTTCTGCCTTTTTGCCACAAATTAATGGAAATTTCTGCCTTTTTGCCCCAACATAAGAAAAATTTTTGCTTTTTTTCTCTGAAATAAGTGAAATTTCTGCAATTTTGCCCTAAAATAAGGAAAATTTCTGCAATTTTTCCCAATAATAAGGGAAATTTCTGCAATTTTGCCCCAAAATAAGGGGAATTTCTCCCTTTTTGCCCCAAAATGAAGGAAATTTCAGCCTTTTTACCTGAAAATAAGTGAAATTTCTGCAATTTTGCACCAAATAAGGTAAATTTCTTCAATTTTGCCCCAAAATAAGGTAAATTCCTGCAATTTTGCCACAAAATAAAGGAAATTTCTTGAATTTTGCCCCAAAAGAAGGGGAATTTCTGATTTTTGCCCCAAAATAAGGGAAATTTCTGCAATTTTGCCCCAATGTAAAGGAAATTTCTGCAATTTTGCCCCAAAATAACGAGAATTTCTGAATGTTTGCTCCCAAAAAAAAAAAAGATCTTCTGTCTTTTTGCCCCAAAATAAGGAGAATTTCTGCCTTTTTGCCTGAAAATTATGAGAATTTCTGCAATTTTGCTTCAAAATACGGGGAATTTCTGCTTTTTATCCCGAAAGTAAGGGGAATGCATACCGTTTTGCCATAAAAAGGTAAATTTCTTCATTTTGGCTCCAAAATAAGGGGAATATCTGCCTTTTTGCCTCTAAATAAATGGAATTTCTGTCTTTTTCTCCCAAAACAAAGAGAATTTCTGTCTTTTTTGCCCCAAAATAAGGGGAATTTCTGAATTATTACCCTGAAATAAGTGAAATTTCTCCAATTTTGCCGTAAAATAAGGGAAATTTCTGCCTCTTTGCCCCCAAATAAGGGGAATTTCAGCCTTTTTACCTCAAAATAAGGGGAATTTCTGCATTTTTGCCACAAAATATTAGGAATTTCTGACTTTTTGCCCCAAAATAAGGAAAATTTGTTCCTTTTTTCCCTGAAATAAGTGAAATTTCTGCAATTTTGCCCCAAAATAAGTGAAATTTCTGCAATTTTTTCCCCAAAATAAGGGAAATTTCTGGAATTTTGCCCCAAAATAAGTGGAATTTCTAAGTTTTGCCCCAAAATAAGGAGAATTTCTGTCTTTTTGCCTCCAAATAAGTGAAATTTCTGCAATTTTGCCTTAAAATAAGGGAAATTTCTGCTTTTTAGCCCCCAAATAAGGGGATTTTTAGCCTTTTTACCTCAAAATAGGGGGAATTTCTGCATTTTTGCCAGAAAATATTAGGAATTTCTGCCTTTTTGCCCCAAAATAAAGAAAATTTCTTACTTTTTTCCCTGAAATAAGTGAAATTTCTGCAATTTTGCCCCAAAATAAGTGAAATTTCTGCAATTTTGCCCCAAAATAAGGGAAATTTCTGGAATTTTGGCCCAAAATAAGTGGAATTTCTGAGTTTTGCCCCAAAATAAGGAGAATTTCTGTCTTTTTGCCCAAACATATAGGGAATTTCTGTCTTTCTGCCCCACAACTAGGGGAATTTCTGCAATTATGCTCCAAAATACGGGGAATTTCTGCCTTTTTGCCCGAAAATAAGGGGAATGCATAACTTTTTGCCATAAAAAAGGGAAATTTCTTCATTTTTGCTCCAAAATAAGGGAAATTTCTGCATTTTTGCCTCTAAATAAGTGGAATTTCTGTCTTTTTCCCTCAAAACAAAGGGAATTTCTGTCTTTTTTGCCTCAAAATAAGGGGAATTTCTGACTTATTACACTGAAATAAGTGAAATTTCTGCAATTTTGCCCCCAAATAAGGGAAATTGCTGCCTTTTTGCCCTGAAATATGTGAAATTTCTGCATTTTACACAAAAATAAGGTGAATTTCTGCCTTTTTGCCACAAATTAATGGAAATTTCTGCCTTTTTGCCCCAAAATAAGAAAAATTTTTGCTTTTTTTCTCTGAAATAAGTGAAATTTCTGCAATTTTGCCCTAAAATAAGGAAAATTTCTGCAATTTTTCCCAATAATAAGGGAAATTTCTGAAATTTTGCACCAAAATAAGGGGAATTTCTCCCTTTTTGCCCCAAAATGAAGGAAATTTCAGTCTTTATATGAAAATAAGTGAAATTTCTGCAATTTTGCACCAAATAAGGTAAATTTCTTCAATTTTGCCCCAAAATAAGGTAAATTCCTGTAATTTTGCCCCAAAATAAAGGAAATTTCTTGAATTTTGCCCCAAAAGAAGGGGAATTTCTGATTTTTGCCCCAAAATAAGGGAAATTTCTGCAATTTTGCCCCAATGTAAAGGAAATTTCTGCAATTTTGCCCCAAAATAACGAGAATTTCTGAATGTTTGCTCCCAAAAAAAAAAAAAAGATCTTCTGTCTTTTTGCTCCAAAATAAGGAGAATTTCTGACTTTTTGCCTGAAAATTATGAGAATTTCTGCAATTTTGCTTTAAGATACGGGGAATTTCTGCTTTTTATCCCAAAAGTAAGGGGAATGCATACCTTTTTGCCATAAAAAGGTAAATTTCTTCATTTTTGCTCCAAAATAAGGGGAATTTCTGCCTTTTTGCCTCTAAATAAATGGAATTTCTGTCTTTTTCCCCCAAAACAAAGGGAATTTCTGTCTTTTTTGCCACAAAATAAGGGGAATTTCTGAATTATTACCCTGAAATAAGTGAAATTTCTCCAATTTTGCCCCAAAATAAGGGAAATTTCTGCCTCTTTGCCCCCAAATAAGGGAAATTTCAGCCTTTTTACCTCAAAATAAGGGGAATTTCTGCATTTTTGCCACAAAATATTAGGAATTTTTGACTTTTTGCCCCAAAATAAGGAAAATTTGTTCCTTTTTTCCCTGAAATAAGTGAAATTTCTGCAATTTTGCCCCAAAATAAGTGAAATTTCTGGAATTTTTTCCCCAAAATAAGGGAAAATTCTGGAATTTTGCCCCAAAATAAGTGGAATTTCTAAGTTTTGCCCCAAAATAAGGAGAATTTCTGTCTTTTTGCCTCCAAATAAGTGAAATTTCTGCAATTTTGCCTTAATATAAGGGAAATTTCTGCCTTTTTGCCCCCAAATAAGGGGAATTTCAGCCTTTTTACCTCAAAATAAGGGAAATTTCTGCATTTTTGCCAGAAAATATTAGGAATTTCTGCCTTTTTGCCCCAAAATAAAGAAAATTTCTACTTTTTTCCCTGAAATAAGTGAAATTTCTGCAATTTTGCCCCAAAATAAGTGAAATTTCTGCAATTTTGCCCCAAAATAAGGGAAATTTCTGGAATTTTGGCCCAAAATAAGTGGAATTTCTGAGTTTTGCCCCAAAATAAGGAGAATTTCTGTCTTTTTGCCCCAACATATAGGGAATTTCTGTCTTTCTGCACCACAACTAGGGGAATTTCTGCAATTATGCTCCAAAATACGGGAAATTTCTGCCTTTTTGCCCGAAAATAAGGGGAATGCATAACTTTTTGCCATAAAAAAGGGAAATTTCTTCATTTTTGCTCCAAAATAAGGGAAATTTCTGCATTTTTGCCTCTAAATAAGTGGAATTTCTGTCTTTTTTTCTCAAAACAAAGGGAATTTCTGTCCTTTTTGCCTCAAAATAAGGGGAATTTCTGACTTATTACACTGAAATAAGTGAAATTTCTGCAATTTTGCCCCATAATAAGGGAAATTGCTGCCTTTTTGCCCTGAAATATGTGAAATTTCTGCATTTTACACCAAAATAAGGTGAATTTCTGCCTTTTTGCCACAAATTAATGGAAATTTCTGCCTTTTTGCCCCAAAATAAGAAAAATTTTTGCTTTTTTTCTCTGAAATAAGTGAAATTTCTGCAATTTTGCCCTAAAATAAGGAAAATTTCTGCAATTTTTCCCAATAATAAGGGAAATTTCTGCAATTTTGCCCCAAAATAAGGGGAATTTCTCCCTTTTTGCCCCAAAATGAAGGAAATTTCAGCCTTTTTACCTGAAAATAAGTGAAATTTGTGTAATTTTGCACCAAATAAGGTAAATTTCTTCAATTTTGCCCCAAAATAAGGTAAATTCCTGTAATTTTGCCCCAAAATAAAGGAAATTTCTTGAATTTTGCCCCAAAAGAAGGGGAATTTCTGATTTTTGCCCCAAAATAAGGGAAATTTCTGCAATTTTGCCCCAATGTAAAGGAAATTTCTGCAATTTTGCCCCAAACTAACGAGAATTTCTGAATGTTTGCTCCCAAAAAAAAAAAGATCTTCTGTCTTTTTGCTCCAAAATAAGGAGAATTTCTGACTTTTTGCCTGAAAATTATGAGAATTTCTGCAATTTTGCTACAAAATACGGGGAATTTCTGCTTTTTATCCCGAAAGTAAGGGGAATGCATACCTTTTTGCCATAAAAAGGTAAATTTCTTCATTTTTGCTCCAAAATAAAAGGAATTTCTGCCTTTTTGCCTCTAAATAAATGGAATTTCTATCTTTTTCACCCAAAACAAAGGGAATTTCTGTCTTTTTTGCCACAAAATAAGGGGAATTTCTGAATTATTACCCTGAAATAAGTGAAATTTCTCCAATTTTGCCCCAAAATAAGGGAAATTTCTGCCTCTTTGCCCCCAAGTAAGGGAAATTTCAGCCTTTTTACCTCAAAAAAAAGGGGAATTTCTGCATTTTTGCCACAAAATATTAGGAATTTCTGACTTTTTGCCCCAAAATAAGGAAAATTTGTTCCTTTTTTCCCTGAAATAAGTGAAATTTCTGCCTTTTTGCCCCCAAATAAGGGGAATTTCAGCCTTTTTACCTCAAAATAAGGGGAATTTCTGCATTTTTGCCAGAAAATATTAGGAATTTTTGCCTTTTTGCCCCAAAATAAAGAAAATTTCTTCTTTTTTTCCCTGAAATAAGTGAAATTTCTGCAATTTTGCCCCAAAATAAGTGAAATTTCTGCAATTTTGCCCCAAAATAAGGGAAATTTCTGGAATTTTGGCCCAAAATAAGTGGAATTTCTGAGTTTTGCCCCAAAATAAGGAGAATTTCTGTCTTTTTGCCCCAACATATAGGGAATTTCTGTCTTTCTGCACCACAACTAGGGGAATTTCTGCAATTATGCTCCAAAATACGGGAAATTTCTGCCTTTTTGCCCGAAAATAAGGGGAATGCATAACTTTTTGCCATAAAAAAGGGAAATTTCTTCATTTTTGCTCCAAAATAAGGGAAATTTCTGCATTTTTGCCTCTAAATAAGTGGAATTTCTGTCTTTTTCCCTCAAAACAAAGGGAATTTCTGTCTTTTTTGCCTCAAAATAAGGGGAATTTTTGACTTATTACACCTAAATAAGTGAAATTTCTGCAATTTTGCCCCGAAATAAGGGAAATTGCTGCCTTTTTGCCCTGAAATATGTGAAATTTCTGCATTTTACACCAAAATAAGGTGAATTTCTGCCTTTTTGCCACAAATTAATGGAAATTTCTGCCTTTTTGCCCCAACATAAGAAAAATTTTTGCTTTTTTTCTCTGAAATAAGTGAAATTTCTGCAATTTTGCCCTAAAATAAGGAAAATTTCTGCAATTTTTCCCAATAATAAGGGAAATTTCTGCAATTTTGCCCCAAAATAAGGGGAATTTCTCCCTTTTTGCCCCAAAATGAAGGAAATTTCAGCCTTTTTACCTGAAAATAAGTGAAATTTCTGCAATTTTGCACCAAATAAGGTAAATTTCTTCAATTTTGCCCCAAAATAAGGTAAATTCCTGCAATTTTGCCACAAAATAAAGGAAATTTCTTGAATTTTGCCCCAAAAGAAGGGGAATTTCTGATTTTTGCCCCAAAATAAGGGAAATTTCTGCAATTTTGCCCCAATGTAAAGGAAATTTCTGCAATTTTGCCCCAAAATAACGAGAATTTCTGAATGTTTGCTCCCAAAAAAAAAAAAGATCTTCTGTCTTTTTGCCCCAAAATAAGGAGAATTTCTGCCTTTTTGCCTGAAAATTATGAGAATTTCTGCAATTTTGCTTCAAAATACGGGGAATTTCTGCTTTTTATCCCGAAAGTAAGGGGAATGCATACCGTTTTGCCATAAAAAGGTAAATTTCTTCATTTTGGCTCCAAAATAAGGGGAATATCTGCCTTTTTGCCTCTAAATAAATGGAATTTCTGTCTTTTTCTCCCAAAACAAAGAGAATTTCTGTCTTTTTTGCCCCAAAATAAGGGGAATTTCTGAATTATTACCCTGAAATAAGTGAAATTTCTCCAATTTTGCCGTAAAATAAGGGAAATTTCTGCCTCTTTGCCCCCAAATAAGGGGAATTTCAGCCTTTTTACCTCAAAATAAGGGGAATTTCTGCATTTTTGCCACAAAATATTAGGAATTTCTGACTTTTTGCCCCAAAATAATGAAAATTTGTTCCTTTTTTCCCTGAAATAAGTGAAATTTCTGCAATTTTGCCCCAAAATAAGTGAAATTTCTGCAATTTTTTCCCCAAAATAAGGGAAATTTCTGGAATTTTGCCCCAAAATAAGTGGAATTTCTAAGTTTTGCCCCAAAATAAGGAGAATTTCTGTCTTTTTGCCTCCAAATAAGTGAAATTTCTGCAATTTTGCCTTAAAATAAGGGAAATTTCTGCTTTTTAGCCCCCAAATAAGGGGATTTTTAGCCTTTTTACCTCAAAATAGGGGGAATTTCTGCATTTTTGCCAGAAAATATTAGGAATTTCTGCCTTTTTGCCCCAAAATAAAGAAAATTTCTTACTTTTTTCCCTGAAATAAGTGAAATTTCTGCAATTTTGCCCCAAAATAAGTGAAATTTCTGCAATTTTGCCCCAAAATAAGGGAAATTTCTGGAATTTTGGCCCAAAATAAGTGGAATTTCTGAGTTTTGCCCCAAAATAAGGAGAATTTCTGTCTTTTTGCCCAAACATATAGGGAATTTCTGTCTTTCTGCCCCACAACTAGGGGAATTTCTGCAATTATGCTCCAAAATACGGGGAATTTCTGCCTTTTTGCCCGAAAATAAGGGGAATGCATAACTTTTTGCCATAAAAAAGGGAAATTTCTTCATTTTTGCTCCAAAATAAGGGAAATTTCTGCATTTTTGCCTCTAAATAAGTGGAATTTCTGTCTTTTTCCCTCAAAACAAAGGGAATTTCTGTCTTTTTTGCCTCAAAATAAGGGGAATTTCTGACTTATTACACTGAAATAAGTGAAATTTCTGCAATTTTGCCCCCAAATAAGGGAAATTGCTGCCTTTTTGCCCTGAAATATGTGAAATTTCTGCATTTTACACAAAAATAAGGTGAATTTCTGCCTTTTTGCCACAAATTAATGGAAATTTCTGCCTTTTTGCCCCAAAATAAGAAAAATTTTTGCTTTTTTTCTCTGAAATAAGTGAAATTTCTGCAATTTTGCCCTAAAATAAGGAAAATTTCTGCAATTTTTCCCAATAATAAGGGAAATTTCTGAAATTTTGCACCAAAATAAGGGGAATTTCTCCCTTTTTGCCCCAAAATGAAGGAAATTTCAGTCTTTATATGAAAATAAGTGAAATTTCTGCAATTTTGCACCAAATAAGGTAAATTTCTTCAATTTTGCCCCAAAATAAGGTAAATTCCTGTAATTTTGCCCCAAAATAAAGGAAATTTCTTGAATTTTGCCCCAAAAGAAGGGGAATTTCTGATTTTTGCCCCAAAATAAGGGAAATTTCTGCAATTTTGCCCCAATGTAAAGGAAATTTCTGCAATTTTGCCCCAAAATAACGAGAATTTCTGAATGTTTGCTCCCAAAAAAAAAAAAAAGATCTTCTGTCTTTTTGCTCCAAAATAAGGAGAATTTCTGACTTTTTGCCTGAAAATTATGAGAATTTCTGCAATTTTGCTTTAAGATACGGGGAATTTCTGCTTTTTATCCCAAAAGTAAGGGGAATGCATACCTTTTTGCCATAAAAAGGTAAATTTCTTCATTTTTGCTCCAAAATAAGGGGAATTTCTGCCTTTTTGCCTCTAAATAAATGGAATTTCTGTCTTTTTCCCCCAAAACAAAGGGAATTTCTGTCTTTTTTGCCACAAAATAAGGGGAATTTCTGAATTATTACCCTGAAATAAGTGAAATTTCTCCAATTTTGCCCCAAAATAAGGGAAATTTCTGCCTCTTTGCCCCCAAATAAGGGAAATTTCAGCCTTTTTACCTCAAAATAAGGGGAATTTCTGCATTTTTGCCACAAAATATTAGGAATTTTTGACTTTTTGCCCCAAAATAAGGAAAATTTGTTCCTTTTTTCCCTGAAATAAGTGAAATTTCTGCAATTTTGCCCCAAAATAAGTGAAATTTCTGGAATTTTTTCCCCAAAATAAGGGAAAATTCTGGAATTTTGCCCCAAAATAAGTGGAATTTCTAAGTTTTGCCCCAAAATAAGGAGAATTTCTGTCTTTTTGCCTCCAAATAAGTGAAATTTCTGCAATTTTGCCTTAATATAAGGGAAATTTCTGCCTTTTTGCCCCCAAATAAGGGGAATTTCAGCCTTTTTACCTCAAAATAAGGGAAATTTCTGCATTTTTGCCAGAAAATATTAGGAATTTCTGCCTTTTTGCCCCAAAATAAAGAAAATTTCTACTTTTTTCCCTGAAATAAGTGAAATTTCTGCAATTTTGCCCCAAAATAAGTGAAATTTCTGCAATTTTGCCCCAAAATAAGGGAAATTTCTGGAATTTTGGCCCAAAATAAGTGGAATTTCTGAGTTTTGCCCCAAAATAAGGAGAATTTCTGTCTTTTTGCCCCAACATATAGGGAATTTCTGTCTTTCTGCACCACAACTAGGGGAATTTCTGCAATTATGCTCCAAAATACGGGAAATTTCTGCCTTTTTGCCCGAAAATAAGGGGAATGCATAACTTTTTGCCATAAAAAAGGGAAATTTCTTCATTTTTGCTCCAAAATAAGGGAAATTTCTGCATTTTTGCCTCTAAATAAGTGGAATTTCTGTCTTTTTTTCTCAAAACAAAGGGAATTTCTGTCCTTTTTGCCTCAAAATAAGGGGAATTTCTGACTTATTACACTGAAATAAGTGAAATTTCTGCAATTTTGCCCCATAATAAGGGAAATTGCTGCCTTTTTGCCCTGAAATATGTGAAATTTCTGCATTTTACACCAAAATAAGGTGAATTTCTGCCTTTTTGCCACAAATTAATGGAAATTTCTGCCTTTTTGCCCCAAAATAAGAAAAATTTTTGCTTTTTTTCTCTGAAATAAGTGAAATTTCTGCAATTTTGCCCTAAAATAAGGAAAATTTCTGCAATTTTTCCCAATAATAAGGGAAATTTCTGCAATTTTGCCCCAAAATAAGGGGAATTTCTCCCTTTTTGCCCCAAAATGAAGGAAATTTCAGCCTTTTTACCTGAAAATAAGTGAAATTTGTGTAATTTTGCACCAAATAAGGTAAATTTCTTCAATTTTGCCCCAAAATAAGGTAAATTCCTGTAATTTTGCCCCAAAATAAAGGAAATTTCTTGAATTTTGCCCCAAAAGAAGGGGAATTTCTGATTTTTGCCCCAAAATAAGGGAAATTTCTGCAATTTTGCCCCAATGTAAAGGAAATTTCTGCAATTTTGCCCCAAACTAACGAGAATTTCTGAATGTTTGCTCCCAAAAAAAAAAAGATCTTCTGTCTTTTTGCTCCAAAATAAGGAGAATTTCTGACTTTTTGCCTGAAAATTATGAGAATTTCTGCAATTTTGCTACAAAATACGGGGAATTTCTGCTTTTTATCCCGAAAGTAAGGGGAATGCATACCTTTTTGCCATAAAAAGGTAAATTTCTTCATTTTTGCTCCAAAATAAAAGGAATTTCTGCCTTTTTGCCTCTAAATAAATGGAATTTCTATCTTTTTCACCCAAAACAAAGGGAATTTCTGTCTTTTTTGCCACAAAATAAGGGGAATTTCTGAATTATTACCCTGAAATAAGTGAAATTTCTCCAATTTTGCCCCAAAATAAGGGAAATTTCTGCCTCTTTGCCCCCAAGTAAGGGAAATTTCAGCCTTTTTACCTCAAAAAAAAGGGGAATTTCTGCATTTTTGCCACAAAATATTAGGAATTTCTGACTTTTTGCCCCAAAATAAGGAAAATTTGTTCCTTTTTTCCCTGAAATAAGTGAAATTTCTGCCTTTTTGCCCCCAAATAAGGGGAATTTCAGCCTTTTTACCTCAAAATAAGGGGAATTTCTGCATTTTTGCCAGAAAATATTAGGAATTTTTGCCTTTTTGCCCCAAAATAAAGAAAATTTCTTCTTTTTTTCCCTGAAATAAGTGAAATTTCTGCAATTTTGCCCCAAAATAAGTGAAATTTCTGCAATTTTGCCCCAAAATAAGGGAAATTTCTGGAATTTTGGCCCAAAATAAGTGGAATTTCTGAGTTTTGCCCCAAAATAAGGAGAATTTCTGTCTTTTTGCCCCAACATATAGGGAATTTCTGTCTTTCTGCACCACAACTAGGGGAATTTCTGCAATTATGCTCCAAAATACGGGAAATTTCTGCCTTTTTGCCCGAAAATAAGGGGAATGCATAACTTTTTGCCATAAAAAAGGGAAATTTCTTCATTTTTGCTCCAAAATAAGGGAAATTTCTGCATTTTTGCCTCTAAATAAGTGGAATTTCTGTCTTTTTCCCTCAAAACAAAGGGAATTTCTGTCTTTTTTGCCTCAAAATAAGGGGAATTTTTGACTTATTACACCTAAATAAGTGAAATTTCTGCAATTTTGCCCCAAAATAAGGGAAATTGCTGCCTTTTTGCCCTGAAATATGTGAAATTTCTGCATTTTACACCAAAATAAGGTGAATTTCTGCCTTTTTGCCACAAATTAATGGAAATTTCTGCCTTTTTGCCCCAACATAAGAAAAATTTTTGCTTTTTTTTCTCTGAAATAAGTGAAATTTCTGCAATTTTGCCCTAAAATAAGGAAAATTTCTGCAATTTTTCCCAATAATAAGGGAAATTTCTGCAATTTTGCCCCAAAATAAGGGGAATTTCTCCCTTTTTGCCCCAAAATGAAGGAAATTTCAGCCTTTTTACCTGAAAATAAGTGAAATTTCTGCAATTTTGCACCAAATAAGGTAAATTTCTTCAATTTTGCCCCAAAATAAGGTAAATTCCTGTAATTTTGCCCCAAAATAAAGGAAATTTCTTGAATTTTGCCCCAAAAGAAGGGGAATTTCTGATTTTTGCCCCAAAATAAGGGAAATTTCTGCAATTTTGCCCCAATGTAAAGGAAATTTCTGCAATTTTGCCCCAAAATAACGAGAATTTCTGAATGTTTGCTCCCAAAAAAAAAAAGATCTTCTGTCTTTTTGCCCCAAAATAAGGAGAATTTCTGCCTTTTTGCCTGAAAATTATGAGAATTTCTGCAATTTTGCTTCAAAATACGGGGAATTTCTGCTTTTTATCCCGAAAGTAAGGGGAATGCATACCGTTTTGCCATAAAAAGGTAAATTTCTTCATTTTGGCTCCAAAATAAGGGGAATTTCTGCCTTTTTGCCTCTAAATAAATGGAATTTCTGTCTTTTTCCCCCAAAACAAAGAGAATTTCTGTCTTTTTTGCCCCAAAATAAGGGGAATTTTTAGAATTATTACCCTGAAATAAGTGAAATTTCTCCAATTTTGCCGTAAAATAAGGGAAATTTCTGCCTCTTTGCCCCCAAATAAGGGGAATTTCAGCCTTTTTACATCAAAATAAGGGGAATTTCTGCATTTTTGCCACAAAATATTAGGAATTTCTGACTTTTTGCCCCAAAATAATGAAAATTTGTTCCTTTTTTCCCTGAAATAAGTGAAATTTCTGCAATTTTGCCCCAAAATAAGTGAAATTTCTGCAATTTTTTCCCCAAAATAAGGGAAATTTCTGGAATTTTGCCCCAAAATAAGCGGAATTTCTAAGTTTTGCCCCAAAATAAGGAGAATTTCTGTCTTTTTGCCTCCAAATAAGTGAAATTTCTGCAATTTTGCCTTAAAATAAGGGAAATTTCTGTTTTTAGCCCCCAAATAAGGGGATTTTTAGCCTTTTTACCTCAAAATAAGGGGAATTTCTGCATTTCTGCCAGAAAATATTAGGAATTTCTGCCTTTTTGCCCCAAAATAAAGAAAATTTCTTACTTTTTTCCCTGAAATAAGTGAAATTTCTGCAATTTTGCCCCAAAATAAGTGAAATTTCTGCAATTTTGCCCCAAAATAAGGGAAATTTCTGGAATTTTGCCCCAAAATAAGTGGAATTTCTGAGTTTTGCCCCAAAATAAGGAGAATTTCTGTCTTTTTGCCCCAACATATAGGGAATTTCTGTCTTTCTGCCCCACAACTAGGGGAATTTCTGCAATTATGCTCCAAAATACGGGGAATTTCTGCCTTTTTGCCCGAAAATAAGGGGAATGCATAACTTTTTGCCATAAAAAAGGGAAATTTCTTCATTTTTGCTCCAAAATAAGGGAAATTTCTGCATTTTTGCCTCTAAATAAGTGGAATTTCTGTCTTTTTCCCTCAAAACAAAGGGAATTTCTGTCTTTTTTGCCTCAAAATAAGGGGAATTTCTGACTTATTACACTGAAATAAGTGAAATTTCTGCAATTTTGCCCCCAAATAAGGGAAATTGCTGCCTTTTTGCCCTGAAATATGTGAAATTTCTGCATTTTACACAAAAATAAGGTGAATTTCTGCCTTTTTGCCACAAATTAATGGAAATTTCTGCCTTTTTGCCCCATAATTAGAAAAATTTTTGCTTTTTTTCTCTGAAATAAGTGAAATTTCTGCAATTTTGCCCTAAAATAAGGAAAATTTCTGCAATTTTTCCCAATAATAAGGGAAATTTCTGCAATTTTGCCCCAAAATAAGGGGAATTTCTCCCTTTTTGCCCCAAAATGAAGGAAATTTCAGTCGTTATATGAAAATAAGTGAAATTTCTGCAATTTTGCACCAAATAAGGTAAATTTCTTCAATTTTGCCCCAAAATAAGGTAAATTCCTGTAATTTTGCCCCAAAATAAAGGAAATTTCTTGAATTTTGCCCCAAAAGAAGGGGAATTTCTGATTTTTGCCCCAAAATAAGGGAAATTTCTGCAATTTTGCCCCAATGTAAAGGAAATTTCTGCAATTTTGCCCCAAAATAACGAGAATTTCTGAATGTTTGCTCCCAAAAAAAAAAAAAAGATCTTCTGTCTTTTTGCTCCAAAATAAGGAGAATTTCTGACTTTTTGCCTGAAAATTATGAGAATTTCTGCAATTTTGCTATAAAATACGGGGAATTTCTGCTTTTTATCCCGAAAGTAAGGGGAATGCATACCTTTTTGCCATAAAAGGGTAAATTTCTTCATTTTTGCTCCAAAATAAAAGGAATTTCTGCCTTTTTGCCTCTAAATAAATGGAATTTCTGTCTTTTTCTCCCAAAACAAAGGGAATTTCTGTCTTTTTTGCCACAAAATAAGGGAAATTTCTGAATTATTACCCTGAAATAAGTGAAATTTCTCCAATTTTGCCCCAAAATAAGGGAAATTTCTGCCTCTTTGCCCCCAAGTAAGGGAAATTTCAGCCTTTTTACCTCAAAAAAAGGGGAATTTCTGCATTTTTGCCACAAAATATTAGGAATTTCTGACTTTTTGCCCCAAAATAAGGAAAATTTGTTCCTTTTTTCCCTGAAATAAGTGAAATTTCTGCAATTTTGCCCCAAAATAAGTGAAATTTCTGCAATTTTGCCCCAAAATAAGGGAAATTTCTGGAATTTTGCCCCAAAATAAGTGGAATTTCTAAGTTTTGCCCCAAAATAAGGAGAATTTCTGTCTTTTTGCCTCCAAATAAGTGAAATTTCTGCAATTTTGCCTTAAAATAAGGGAAATTTCTGCTTTTTAGCCCCCAAATAAGGGGATTTTTAGCCTTTTTACCTCAAAATAAGGGGAATTTCTGCATTTTTGCCAGAAAATATTAGGAATTTCTGCCTTTTTGCCCCAAAATAAAGAAAATTTCTTCTTTTTTTCCCTGAAATAAGTGAAATTTCTGCAATTTTGCCCCAAAATAAGTGAAATTTCTGCCATTTTGCCCCAAAATAAGGGAAATTTCTTGAATTTTGCCCCAAAATAATTGGAATTTCTGAGTTTTGCCCCAAAATAAGGAGAATTTCTGTCTTTTTGCCCCAACATATAGGGAATTTCTGTCTTTCTGCACCACAACTAGGGGAATTTCTGCAATTATGCTCCAAAATACGGGAAATTTCTGCCTTTTTGCCCGAAAATAAGGGGAATGCATAACTTTTTGCCATAAAAAAGGGAAATTTCTTCATTTTTGCTCCAAAATAAGGGAAATTTTTGCATTTTTGCCTCTAAATAAGTGGAATTTCTGTCTTTTTTTCTCAAAACAAAGGGAATTTCTGTCCTTTTTGCCTCAAAATAAGGGGAATTTTTGACTTATTACACTGAAATAAGTGAAATTTCTGCAATTTTGCCCCAAAATAAGGGAAATTGCTGCCTTTTTGCCCTGAAATATGTGAAATTTCTGCATTTTACACCAAAATAAGGTGAATTTCTGCCTTTTTGCCACAAATTAATGGAAATTTCTGCCTTTTTGCCCCAAAATAAGAAAAATTTTTGCTTTTTTTCTCTGAAATAAGTGAAATTTCTGCAATTTTGCCCTAAAATAAGGAAAATTTCTGCAATTTTTCCCAATAATAAGGGAAATTTCTGCAATTTTGCCCCAAAATAAGGGGATTTTCTCCCTTTTTGCCCCAAAATGAAGGAAATTTCAGCCTTTTTACCTGAAAATAAGTGAAATTTCTGCAATTTTGCACCAAATAAGGTAAATTTCTTCAATTTTGCCCCAAAATAAGGTAAATTCCTGTAATTTTGCCACAAAATAAAGGAAATTTCTTGAATTTTGCCCCAAAAGAAGGGGAATTTCTGATTTTTGCCCCAAAATAAGGGAAATTTCTGCAATTTTGCCCCAATGTAAAGGAAATTTCTGCAATTTTGCCCCAAAATAATGAAAATTTCTGAATGTTTGCTCCCAAAAAAAAAAAGATCTTCTGTCTTTTTGCTCCAAAATAAGGAGAATTTCTGACTTTTTGCCTGAAAATTATGAGAATTTCTGCAATTTTGCTTTAAAATACGGGGAATTTCTGCTTTTTATCCCGAAAGTAAGGGGAATGCATACCTTTTTGCCGTAAAAAGGTAAATTTCTTCATTTTTGCTCCAAAATATGGGGAATTTCTGCCTTTTTGCCTCTAAATAAATGGAATTTCTGTCTTTTTTCCCCAAAACAAAGGGAATTTCTGTCTTTTTTGCCACAAAATAAGGGGATTTTTTGAATTATTACCCTGAAATAAGTGAAATTTCTCCAATTTTGCCCCAAAATAAGGGAAATGTCTGCCTCTTTGCCCACAAATAAGGGAAATTTCAGCCTTTTTACCTCAAAATAAGGGGAATTTCTGCATTTTTGCCACAAAATATTAGGAATTTTTGACTTTTTGCCCAAAATAAGGAAAATTTGTTCCTTTTTTCCCTGAAATAAGTGAAATTTCTGCAATTTTGCCCCAAAATAAGTGAAATTTCTGCAATTTTTTCCCAAAAATAAGGTAAATTTCTAAAATTTTGCCCCAAAATAAGTGGAATTTCTAAGTTTTGCCCCAAAATAAGGATAATTTCTGTCTTTTTGCCTCCAAATAAGTGAAATTTCTGCAATTTTGCCCCAAAATAAGGGAAATTTCTGCCTTTTTGCCCCCAAATAAGGGGAATTTCAGCCTTTTTACCTCAAAATAAGGGGAATTTCTGCATTTTTGCCAGAAAATATTAGGAATTTCTGCCTTTTTGCCCCAAAATAAAGAAAATTTCTTCTTTTTTTCCCTGAAATAAGTGAAATTTCTGCAATTTTGGCCCAAAATAAGTGAAATTTCTGCAATTTTGCCCCAAAATAAGGGAAATTTCTGGAATTTGGCCCCAAAATAAGTGGAATTTCTAAGTTTTGCCCCAAAATAAGGAGAATTTCTGTCTTTTTGCCTCCAAATAAGTGAAATTTCTGCAATTTTGCCTTAAAATAAGGGGAATTTCTCCCTTTTTGCCCCAAAATGAAGGAAATTTCAGCCTTTATATGAAAATAAGTGAAATTTCTGCAATTTTGCACCAAATAAGGTAAATTTCTTCAATTTTGCCCCAAAATAAGGTAAATTCCTGTAATTTTGCCCCAAAATAAAGGAAATTTCTTGAATTTTGCCCCAAAAGAAGGGGAATTTCTGATTTTTGCCCCAAAATAAGGGAAATTTCTGCAATTTTGCCCCAATGTAAAGGAATTTTCTGCAATTTTGCCCCAAAATAACGAGAATTTCTGAATGTTTGCTCCCAAAAAAAAAAAGATCTTCTGTCTTTTTGCTCCAAAATAAGGAGAATTTCTGCCTTTTTGCCTGAAAATTATGAGAATTTCTGCAATTTTGCTTCAAAATACGGGGAATTTCTGCTTTTTATCCCGAAAGTAAGGGGAATGCATACCTTTTTGCCATAAAAAAGTAAATTTCTTCATTTTTGCTCCAAAATAAGGGGAATTTCTGCCTTTTTGCCTCTAAATAAATGGAATTTCTGTCTTTTTCCCCCAAAACAAAGAAATTTCTGTCTTTTTTGCCCCAAAATAAGGGGAATTTCTGAATTATTACCCTGAAATAAGTGAAATTTCTCCAATTTTGCCCCAAAATAAGGGAAATTTCTGCCTCTTTGCCCCCAAATAAGGGGAATTTCAGCCTTTTTACCTCAAAATAAGGGGAATTTCTGCATTTTTGCCACAAAATATTAGTAATTTCTGACTTTTTGCCCCAAAATAAGGAAAATTTGTTCCTTTTTTCCCTGAAATAAGTGAAATTTCTGCAATTTTGCCCCAAAATAAGTGAAATTTCTGCAATTTTTTTCCCCAAAATAAGGGAAATTTCTGGAATTTTGCCCCAAAATAAGTGGAATTTCTAAGTTTTGCCCCAAAATAAGGAGAATTTCTGTCTTTTTGCCTCCAAATAAGTGAAATTTCTGCAATTTTGCCTTAATATAAGGGAAATTTCTGCCTTTTTGCCCCCAAATAAGGGGAATTTCAGCCTTTTTACCTAAAAATAAGGGGAATTTCTGCATTTTTGCCAGAAAATATTAGGAATTTCTGCCTTTTTGCCCCAAAATAAAGAAAATTTCTTCTTTTTTTCCCTGAAATAAGTGAAATTTCTGCAATTTTGCCCCAAAATAAGTGAAATTTCTGCAATTTTGCCCCAAAATAAGGGAAATTTCTGGAATTTTGGCCCAAAATAAGTGGAATTTCTGAGTTTTGCCCCAAAATAAGGAGAATTTCTGTCTTTTTGCCCCAACATATAGGGAATTTCTGTCTTTCTGCACCACAACTAGGGGAATTTCTGCAATTATGCTCCAAAATACGGGAAATTTCTGCCTTTTGCCCGAAAATAAGGGGAATGCATAACTTTTTGCCATAAAAAAGGGAAATTTCTTCATTTTTGCTCCAAAATAATAGAAATTTCTGCATTTTTGCCTCTAAATAAGTGGAATTTCTGTCTTTTTTTCTCAAAACAAAGGGAATTTCTGTCCTTTTTGCCTCAAAATACGGGGAATTTTTGACTTATTACACTGAAATAAGTGAAATTTCTGCAATTTTGCCCCAAAATAAGGGAAATTGCTGCCTTTTTGCCCTGAAATATGTGAAATTTCTGCATTTTACACCAAAATAAGGTGAATTTCTGCCTTTTTGCCACAAATTAATGGAAATTTCTGCCTTTTTGCCCCAAAATAAGAAAAATTTTTGCTTTTTTTCTCTGAAATAAGTGAAATTTCTGCAATTTTGCCCTAAAATAAGGAAAATTTCTGCAATTTTTCCCAATAATAAGGGAAATTTCTGCAATTTTGCCCCAAAATAAGGGGAATTTCTCCCTTTTTGCCCCAAAATGAAGGAAATTTCAGCCTTTTTACCTGAAAATAAGTGAAATTTCTGCAATTTTGCACCAAATAAGGTAAATTTCTTCAATTTTGCCCCAAAATAAGGTAAATTCCTGTAATTTTGCCCCAAAATAAAGGAAATTTCTTGAATTTTGCCCCAAAAGAAGGGGAATTTCTGATTTTTGCCCCAAAATAAGGGAAATTTCTGCAATTTTGCCCCAATTTAAAGGAAATTTCTGCAATTTTCCTAAAAAATAACGAGAATTTCTGAATGTTTGCTCCCAAAAAAAAAAAAAGATCTTCTGTCTTTTTGCCCCAAAATAAGGAGAATTTCTGCCTTTTTGCCTGAAAATTATGAGAATTTCTGCAATTTTGCTTCAAAATACGGGGAATTTCTGCTTTTTATCCCGAAAGTAAGGGGAATGCATACCTTTTTGCCATAAAAAAGTAAATTTCTTCATTTTGGCTCCAAAATAAGGGGAATTTCTGCCTTTTTGCCTCTAAATAAATGGAATTTCTGTCTTTTCCCCCCAAAACAAAGGGAATTTCTGTCTTTTTTGCCCCAAAATAAGGGGAATTTCTGAATTATTACCCTGAAATAAGTGAAATTTCTCCAGTTTTGCCCCCAAATAAGGGGAATTTCAGCCTTTTTACCTCAAAATAAGGGGAATTTCTGCATTTTTGCCACAAAATATTAGGAATTTCTGACTTTTTGCCCCAAAATAAGGAAAATTTGTGCCTTTTTTCCCTGAAATAAGTGAAATTTCTGCAATTTTGCCCCAAAATAAGTGAAATTTCTGCAATTTTTTCCCCAAAATAAGGGAAATTTCTGGAATTTTGGCCCAAAATAAGTGGAATTTCTAAGTTTTGCCCCAAAATAAGGAGAATTTCTGTCTTTTTGCATCCAAATAAGTGAAATTTCTGCAATTTTGCCTTAAAATAAGGGAAATTTCTGCTTTTTAGCCCCCAAATAAGGGGATTTTCAGCCTTTTTACCTCAAAATAAGGGGAATTTCTGCATTTTTGCCAGAAAATATTAGGAATTTCTGCCTTTTGCCCCAAAATAAAGAAAATTTCTTCTTTTTTTTCCTGAAATAAGTGAAATTTCTGCAATTTTGCCCGAAAATAAGTGAAATTTCTGCAATTTTGCCCCAAAATAAGGGAAATTTCTGGAATTTTGCCCCAAAATAAGTGGAATTTCTGAGTTTTGCCCCAAAATAAGGAGAATTTCTGTCTTTTTGCCCCAACATATAGGGAATTTCTGTCTTTCTGCCCCACAACTAGGGGAATTTCTGCAATTATGCTCCAAAATACGGGGAATTTCTGCCTTTTTGCCCGAAAATAAGGGGAATGCATAACTTTTTGCCATAAAAAATGGAAATTTCTTCATTTTTGCTCCAAAATAAGGGAAATTTCTGCATTTTTGCCTCTAAATAAGTGTAATTTCTGTCTTTTTCCCTCAAAACAAAGGGAATTTCTGTCTTTTTTGCCTCAAAATAAGGGGAATTTCTGACTTATTACACTGAAATAAGTGAAATTTCTGCAATTTTGCCCCAAAATAAGGGAAATTGCTGCCTTTTTGCCCTGAAATATGTGAAATTTCTGCATTTTACACAAAAATAAGGTGAATTTCTGCCTTTTTGCCACAAATTAATGGAAATTTCTGCCTTTTTGCCCCAAAATAAGAAAAATTTTTGCTTTTTTTCTCTGAAATAAGTGAAATTTCTGCAATTTTGCCCCAAAATAAGGGGAATTTCTCCCTATTTTGGCTCAAAATGAAGGAAATTTCAGCACTTTTACCTGAAAATAAGTGAAATTTCTGCAATTTTGCACCATATAAGGTAAATTTCTTCAATTTTGCCCCAAAATAAGGTAAATTCCTGTAATTTTGCCCCAAAATAAAGGAAATTTCTTGAATTTTGCCCCAAAAGAAGGGGAATTTCTGATTTTTGCCCCAAAATAAGGGAAATTGCTGCCTTTTTGCCCTGAAATATGTGAAATTTCTGCATTTTACACCAAAATCAGGTGAATTTCTGCCTTTTTGCCACAAATTAATGGAAATTTCTGCCTTTTTGCCCCAAAATAAGAAAAATTTTTGCTTTTTTTCTCTGAAATAAGTAAAATTTCTGCAATTTTGCCCTAAAATAAGGAAAATTTCTGCAATTTTTCCCAATAATAAGGGAAATTTCTGCAATTTTGCCCCAAAATAAGGGGAATTTCTCCCTTTTTGCCCCAAAATGAAAGAAATTTCAGCCTTTTTACCTGAAAATAAGTGAAATATCTGCAATTTTGCACCAAATAAGGTAAATTTCTTCAATTTTGCCCCAAAATAAGGTAAATTCCTGTAATTTTGCCCAAAAATAAAGGAAATTTCTCGAATTTTGCCCCAAAAGAAGGGGAATTTCTGATTTTTGCCCCAAAATAAGGGAAATTTCTGCAATTTTGCCCCAATGTAAAGGAAATTTCTGCAATTTTGCCCCAAAATAACGAGAATTTCTGAATGTTTGCTCCCCAAAAAAAAAGATCTTCTGTCTTTTTGCCCCAAAATAAGGAGAATTTCTGCCTTTTTGCCTGAAAATTATGAGAATTTCTGCAATTTTGCTTCAAAATACAGGGAATTTCTGCTTTTTATCCCGAAAGTAAGGGGAATGCATACCTTTTTGCCATAAAAAGGTAAATTTCTTCATTTTGGCTCCAAAATAAGGGGAATTTCTGCCTTTTTGAATCTAAATAAATGGAATTTCTGTCTTTTTCCCCCAAAACAAAGGGAATTTCTGTCTTTTTTGCCCCAAAATAAGGGGAATTTCTGAATTATTACCCTGAAATAAGTGAAATTTCTCCAATTTTGCCCCAAAATAAGGGAAATTTCTGCCTCTTTGCCCCCAAATAAGGGAAATTTCAGCCTTTTTACCTCAAAATAAGGGGAATTTCTGCATTTTTGCCACAAAATATTAGGAATTTTTGACTTTTTGCCCCAAAATAAGGAAAATTTGTTCCTTTTTTCCCTGAAATAAGTGAAATTTCTGCAATTTTGCCCCAAAATAAGTGAAATTTCTGCAATTTTTCCCAATAATAAGGGAAATTTCTGCAATTTTGCCCCAAAATAAGGGGAATTTCTCCCTTTTTGCCCCAAAATGAAGGAAATTTCAGCCTTTTTACCTGAAAATAAGTGAAATTTCTGCAATTTTGCACCAAATAAGGTAAATTTCTTCAATTTTGCCCCAAAATAAGGTAAATTCCTGTAATTTTGCCCCAAAATAAAGGAAATTTCTTGAATTTTGCCCCAAAAGAAGGGGAATTTCTGATTTTTGCCCCAAAATAAGGGAAATTTCTGCAATTTTGCCCCAATGTAAAGGAAATTTCTGCAATTTTGCCCCAAAATAACGAGAATTTCTGAATGTTTGCTCCCAAAAAAAAAGATCTTCTGTCTTTTTGCCCCAAAATAAGGAGAATTTCTGCCTTTTTGCCTGAAAATTATGAGAATTTCTGCAATTTTGCTTCAAAATACGGGGAATTTCTGCTTTTTATCCCAAAAGTAAGGGGAATGCATACCTTTTTGCCATAAAAAGGTAAATTTCTTCATTTTGGCTCCAAAATAAGGGGAATATCTGCCTTTTTGCCTCTAAATAAATGGAATTTCTGTATTTTTCCCCCAAAACAAAGGGAATTTCTGTCTTTTTTGCCCCAAAATAAGGGGAATTTCTGAATTATTACCCTGAAATAAGTGAAATTTCTCCAAATTTGCCCCAAAATAAGGGAAATTTCTGCCTCTTTGCCCCCAAATAAGGGGAATTTCAGCCTTTTTACCTCAAAATAAGGGGAATTTCTGCATTTTTGCCACAAAATATTATTAATTTCTGACTTTTTGCCCCAAAATAAGGAAAATTTGTTCCTTTTTTCCCTGAAATAAGTGAAATTTCTGCAATTTTGCCCCAAAATAAGTGAAATTTCTGCAATTTTTTCCCCAAAATAAGGGAAATTTCTGGAATTTTGCCCCAAAATAAGTGGAATTTCTAAGTTTTGCCCCAAAATAAGGAGAATTTCTGTCTTTTTGCCCCAACATATAGTTAATTTCTGTCTTTCTGCCCCACAACTAGGGGAATTTCTGCAATTATGCTCCAAAATACGGGGAATTTCTGCCTTTTTGCCCGAAAATAAGGGAAATGCATAACTTTTTGCCATAAAAAAGGGAAATTTCTTCATTTTTGCTCCAAAATAAGGGAAATTTCTGCATTTTTGCCTCTAAATAAGTGTAATTTCTGTCTTTTTCCCTCAAAACAAAGGGAATTTCTGTCTTTTTTGCCTCAAAATAAGGGGAATTTCTGACTTATTACACTGAAATAAGTGAAATTTCTGCAATTTTGCCCCAAAATAAGGGAAATTGCTGCCTTTTTGCCCTGAAATATGTGAAATTTCTGCATTTTACACCAAAATAAGGTGAATTTCTGCCTTTTTGCCACAAATTAATGGAAATTTCTGCCTTTTTGCCCCAAAATAAGAAAAATTTTTGCTTTTTTTCTCTGAAATAAGTGAAATTTCTGCAATTTTGCCCTAAAATAAGGAAAATTTCTGCAATTTTTCCCAATAATAAGGGAAATTTCTGCAATTTTGCCCCAAAATAAGGGGAATTTCTCCCTTTTTGCCCCAAAATGAAGGAAATTTCAGCCTTTTTACCTGAAAATAAGTGAAATATCTGCAATTTTGCACCAAATAAGGTAAATTTCTTCAATTTTGCCCCAAAATAAGATAAATTCCTGTAATTTTGCCCCAAAATAAAGGAAATTTCTTGAATTTTGCCCCAAAAGAAGGGGAATTTCTGATTTTTGCCCCAAAATAAGGGAAATTTCTGCAATTTTGCCCCAAAGTAAAAGAAATTTCTGCAATTTTGCCCCAAAATAACGAGAATTTCTGAATGTTTGCTCCAAAAAAAAAAAGATCTTCTGTCTTTTTGCTCCAAAATAAGGAGAATTTCTGACTTTTTGCCTGAAAATTATGAGAATTTCTGCAATTTTGCTTCAAAATACGGGGAATTTCTGCTTTTTATCCCGAAAGTAAGGGGAAAGCATACCTTTTTGCCATAAAAAGGTAAATTTCTTCATTTTTGCTCCAAAATAAGGGGAATTTCTGCCTTTTTGCCTCTAAATAAATGGAATTTCTGTCTTTTTCCCCCAAAACAAAGGGAATTTCTGTCTTTTTTGCCACAAAATAAGGGAAATTTCTGAATTATTACCCTGAAATAAGTGAAATTTCTCCAATTTTGCCCCAAAATAAGGGAAATTTCTGCCTCTTTGCCCCCAAATAAGGGGAATTTCAGCCTTTTTACCTCAAAAAAAGGGGAATTTCTGCATTTTTGCCACAAAATATTAGGAATTTCTGACTTTTTGCCCCAAAATAAGGAAAATTTGTTCCTTTTTTCCCTGAAATAAGTGAAATTTCTGCAATTTTGCCCCAAAATAAGTGAAATTTCTGCAATTTTTTCCCCAAAATAAGGGAAATTTCTGGAATTTTGCCCCAAAATAAGTGGAATTTCTAAGTTTTGCCCCAAAATAAGGAGAATTTCTTTCTTTTTGCCTCCAAATAAGTGAAATTTCTGCAATTTTGCCTTAAAATAAGGGAAATTTCTGCTTTTTAGCCCCCAAATAAGGGGATTTTCAGCCTTTTTACCTCAAAATAAGGGGAATTTCTGCATTTTTGCCAGAAAATATTAAAAATTTCTGCCTTTTTGCCCCAAAATAAAGAAAATTTCTTACTTTTTTCCCTGAAATAAGTGAAATTTCTGCAATTTTGCCCCAAAATAAGTGAAATTTCTGCAATTTTGCCCCAAAATAAGGGAAATTTCTAGAATTTTGCCCCAAAATAAGTGGAATTTCTGAGTTTTGCCCCAAAATAAGGAGAATTTCTGTCTTTTTGCCCCAACATATAGGGAATTTCTGTCTTTCTGCACCACAACTAGGGGAATTTCTGCAATTATGCTCCAAAATACGGGAAATTTCTGCCTTTCTGCCCGAAAATAAGGGGAATGCATAACTTTTTGCCATAAAAAAGGGAAATTTCTTCATTTTTGCTCCAAAATAAGGGAAATTTCTGCATTTTTGCCTCTAAATAAGTGGAATTTCTGTCTTTTTCCCTCAAAACAAAGGGAATTTCTGTCTTTTTTGCCTCAAAATAAGGGGAATTTCTGACTTATTACACTGAAATAAGTGAAATTTCTGCAATTTTGCCCTAAAATAAGGAAAATTTCTGCAATTTTTCCCAATAATAAGGGAAATTTCTGAAATTTTGCCCCAAAATAAGGGGAATTTCTCCCTTTTTGGCCCAAAAAGAAGGAAATTTCAGCCTTTTTACCTGAAAATAAGTGAAATTTCTGCAATTTTGCACCAAATAAGGTAAATTTCTTCAATTTTGCCCCAAAATAAGGTAAATTCCTGTAATTTTGCCCCAAAATAAAGGAAATTTCTTGAATTTTGCCCCAAAAGAAGGGGAATTTCTGATTTTTGCCCCAAAATAATGGAAATTTCTGCAATTTTGCCCCAATGCAAATGAAATTTCTGCAATTTTGCCCCAAAATAACGAGAATTTCTGAATGTTTGCTCCCAAAAAAAAAAAAGATCTTCTGTCTTTTTGCTCCAAAATAAGGAGAATTTCTGACTTTTTGCCTGAAAATTATGAGAATTTCTGCAATTTTGCTTCAAAATACGGGGAATTTCTGCTTTTTATCCCGAAAGTAAGGGGAATGCATACCTTTTTGCCATAAAAAGTTAAATTTCTTCATTTTTGCTCCAAAATAAAAGGAATTTCTGCCTTTTTGCCTCTAAATAAATGGAATTTCTATCTTTTTCCCCCAAAACAAAGGGAATTTCTATCTATTTTGCTCCAAAATAAGGGGAATTTCTGAATTATTACCCTGAAATAAGTGAAATTTCTCCAATTTTGCCCCAAAATAAGGGAAATTTCTGCCTCTTTGCCCCCAAATAAGGGAAATTTCAGCCTTTTTACCTCAAAAAAAGGGGAATTTCTGCATTTTTGCCACAAAATATTAGGAATTTCTGACTTTTTGCCCCAAAATAAGGAAAATTTGTTCCTTTTTTACCTGAAATAAGTGAAATTTCTGCAATTTTGCCCCAAAATAAGTGAAATTTCTGCAATTTTTTCCCCAAAATAAGGGAAATTTCTGGAATTTTGCCCCAAAATAAGCGGAATTTCTAAGTTTTGCCCCAAAATAAGGAGAATTTCTGTCTTTTTGCCTCCAAATAAGTGAAATTTCTGCAATTTTGCCTTAAAATAAGGGAAATTTCTGCTTTTTAGCCCCCAAATAAGGGGATTTTCAGCCTTTTTACCTCAAAATAAGTGGAATTTCTGCATTTTTGCCAGAAAATATTAGGAATTTCTGCCTTTTTGCCCCAAAATAAAGAAAATTTCTTACTTTTTTCCCTGAAATAAGTGAAATTTCTGCAATTTTGCCACAAAATAAGTGAAATTTCTGCAATTTTGCCCCAAAATAAGGGAAATTTCTGCATTTTTGCCTCTAAATAAGTGGAATTTCTGTCTTTTTCCCTCAAAACAAAGGGAATTTCTGTCTTTTTTGCCTCAAAATAAGGGGAATTTCTGACTTATTACACTGAAATAAGTGAAATTTGTGCAATTTTGCCCCAAAATAAGGGAAATTGCTGCCTTTTTGCCCTGAAATATGTGAAATTTCTGCATTTTACACCAAAATAAGGTGAATTTCTTCCTTTTTGCCACAAATTAATGGAAATTTCTGCCTTTTTGCCCCAAAATAAGAAAAATTTTTGCTTTTTTTCTCTGAAATAAGTGAAATTTCTGCAATTTTGCCCTAAAATAAGGAAAATTTCTGCAATTTTTCTTAATAATAAGGGAAATTTCTGCAATTTTGCCCCAAAATATGGGGAATTTCTCCCTTTTTGCCCCAAAATGAAGGAAATTTCAGCCTTTTTACCTGAAAATAAGTGAAATTTCTGCAATTTTGCACCAAATAAGGTAAATTTCTTCAATTTTGCCCCAAAATAAGGTAAATTCCTGTAATTTTGCCCCAAAATAAAGGAAATTTCTTGAATTTTGCCCCAAAAGAAGGGGAATTTCTGATTTTTGCCCCAAAATAAGGGAAATTTCTGCAATTTTGCCCCAATGTAAAGGAAATTTCTGCAATTTTGCCCCAAAATAACGGGAATTTCTGAATGTTTGCTCCCAAAAAAAAAAAAAGATCTTCTGTCTTTTTGCCCCAAAATAAGGAGAATTTCTGCCTTTTTGCCTGAAAATTATGAGAATTTCTGCAATTTTGCTTCAAAATACGGGGAATTTCTGCTTTTTATCCCGAAAGTAAGGGGAATGCATACCTTTTTGCCATAAAAAGGTAAATTTCTTCATTTTGGCTCCAAAATAAGGGGAATTTCTGCCTTTTTGCCTCTAAATAAATGGAATTTCTGTCTTTTTCCCCCAAAACAAAGGGAATTTCTGTCTTTTTTGCCCCAAAATAAGGGGAATTTCTGAATTATTACCCTGAAATAAGTGAAATTTCTCCAATTTTGCCCCAAAATATGGGAAATTTCTGCCTCTTTGCCCCCAAATAAGGGGAATTTCAGCCTTTTTACCTCAAAATAAGGGGAATTTCTGCATTTTTGCCACAAAATATTAGGAATTTCTGACTTTTTGCCCCAAAATAAGGAAAATTTGTTCTTTTTTTCCCGGAAATAAGTGAAATTTCTGCAATTTTGCCCCAAAATAACTGAAATTTCTGCAATTTTTTCCCCAAAATAAGGAAAATTTCTGGAATTTTGCCCCAAAATAAGTGGAATTTCTAAGTTTTGCCCCAAAATAAGGAGAATTTCTGTCTTTTTGCCTCCAAATAAGTGAAATTTCTGCAATTTTGCCTTAAAATAAGGGAAATTTCTGCTTTTTAGCCCCCAAATAAGTGGATTTTCAGCCTTTTTACCTCAAAATAAGGGGAATTTCTGCATTTTTGCCAGAAAATATTAGGAATTTCTGCATTTTTGCCCCAAAATAAAGAAAATTTCTTACTTTTTTCCCTGAAATAAGTGAAATTTCTGCAATTTTGCCCCAAAATAAGTGAAATTTCTGCAATTTTGCCCCAAAATAAGGGAAATTTCTGGAATTTTGGCCCAAAATATGTGGAATTTCTGAGTTTTGCCCCAAAATAAGGAGAATTTCTGTCTTTTTGCCCCAACATATAGGGAATTTCTGTCTTTCTGCACCACAACTAGGGGAATTTCTGCAATTATGCTCCAAAGTACGGGGAATTTCTTCCTTTTTGCCCGAAAATAAGGGGAATGCATAACTTTTTGCCATAAAAAAGGGAAATTTCTTCATTTTTGCTCCAAAATAAGGGAAATTTCTGCATTTTTGCCTCTAAATAAGTGGAATTTCTGTCTTTTTCCCTCAAAACAAAGGGAATTTCTGTCTTTTTTGCCTCAAAATAAGGGGAATTTCTGACTTATTACACTGAAATAAGTGAAATTTCTGCAATTTTGCCCCAAAATAAGGGAAATTGCTGCCTTTTTGCCCTGAAATATGTGAAATTTCTGCATTTTACACCAAAATAAGGTGAATCTCTGCCTTTTTGCCACAAATTAATGGAAATTTCTGCCTTTTTGCCCCAAAATAAGAAAAATTTTAGCTTTTTTTCTCTGAAATAAGTGAAATTTCTGCAATTTTGCCCTAAAATAAGGAAAATTTCTGCAATTTTTCCCAATAATAAGGGAAATTTCTGCAATTTTGCCCCAAAATAAGGGGAATTTCTCCCTTTTTGCCCCAAAATGAAGGAAATTTCAGCCTTTTTACCTGAAAATAAGTGAAATTTCTGCAATTTTGCACCAAATAAGGTAAATTTCTTCAATTTTGCCCCAAAATAAGGTAAATTCCTGTAATTTTGCCCCAAAATAAAGGAAATTTCTTGAATTTTGCCCCAAAAGAAGGGGAATTTCTGATTTTTGCCCTTAAATAAGGGAAATTTCTGCAATTTTGCCCCAATGTAAAGGAAATTTCTGCAATTTTGCCCCAAAATAACGAGAATTTCTGAATGTTTGCTCCCAAAAAAAAAGATCTGTCTTTTTGCCCCAAAATAAGAGAATTTCTGCCTTTTTGCCCGAAAATTATGAGAATTTCTGCAATTTTGCTTCAAAATACGGGGAATTTCTGCTTTTTATCCCAAAAGTAAGGGGAATGCATACCTTTTTGCCATAAAAAGGTAAATTTCTTCATTTTTGCTCCAAAATAAGGGGAATTTCTGCCTTTTTGCCTCTAAATAAATAGAATTTCTGTCTTTTTCCCCCAAAACAAAGGGAATTTCTGTCTTTTTTGCCCCAAAATAAGGGGAATTTCTGAATTATTACCCTGAAATAAGTGAAATTTCTCCAATTTTGCCCTAAAATAAGTGAAATTTCTGCAATTTTTTCCCCAAAATAAGGGAAATTTCTGGAATTTTGCCCCAAAATAAGTGGAATTTCTAAGTTTTGCCCCAAAATAAGGAGAATTTCTGTCTTTTTGCCTCCAAATAAGTGAAATTTCTGCAATTTTGCCTTAAAATAAGGGAAATTTCTGCTTTTTAGCCCCCAAATAAGGGGATTTTCAGCCTTTTTATCTCAAAATAAGGGGAATTTCTGCATTTTTGCCAGAAAATATTAGGAATTTCTGCCTTTTTGCCCCAAAATAAAGAAAATTTCTTACTTTTTTTCCTGAAATAAGTGAAATTTCTGCAATTTTGCCCCAAAATAAGTGAAATTTCTGCAATTTTGCCCCAAAATAAGGGAAATTTCTGGAATTTTGGCCCAAAATAAGTGGAATTTCTGAGTTTTGCCCCAAAATAAGGAGAATTTCTGTCTTTTTGCCCCAACATATAGGGAATTTCTGTCTTTCTGCACCACAACTAGGGGAATTTGTGCAATTATGCTCCAAAATACGGGGAATTTCTTCCTTTTTGCCCGAAAATAAGGGGAATGCATAACATTTTGCCATAAAAAAGGGAAATTTCTTCATTTTTGCTCCAAAATAAGGGAAATTTCTGCATTTTTGCCTCTAAATAAGTGGAATTTCTGTCTTTTTCCCTCAAAACAAAGGGAATTTCTGTCTTTTTTGCCTCAAAATAAGGGGAATTTATGACTTATTACACTGAAATAAGTGAAATTTGTGCAATTTTGCCCCAAAATAAGGGAAATTGCTGCCTTTTTGCCCTGAAATATGTGAAATTTCTGCATTTTACACCAAAATAAGGTGAATTTCTGCCTTTTTGCCACAAATTAATGGAAATTTCTGCCTTTTTGCCCCAAAATTAGAAAAATTTTTGCTTTTTTTC
This sequence comes from Micromys minutus, assembly GCF_963924665.1. NCBI lineage: Eukaryota > Metazoa > Chordata > Mammalia > Rodentia > Muridae > Micromys > Micromys minutus. Next base: position 44,241 of record NW_027667427.1, on the reverse strand, counting down.
TCTGAAATAAGTGAAATTTCTGCAATTTTGCCCTAAAATAAGGAAAATTTCTGCAATTATTCCCAATAATAAGGGAAATTTCTGAAATTTTGCCCCAAAATAAGGGGAATTTCTCCCTTTTTGCCCCAAAATGAAGGAAATTTCAGCCTTTTTTCCTGAAAATAAGTGAAATTTCTGCAATTTTGCACCAAATAAGGTAAATTTCTTCAATTTTGCCCCAAAATAAGGTAAATTCCTGTAATTTTGCCCCAAAATAAAGGAAATTTCTTGAATTTTGCCCCAAAAGAAGGGGAATTTCTGATTTTTGCCCCAAAATAAGGGAAATTTCTGCAATTTTGCCCCAATGTAAAGGAAATTTCTGCAATTTTGCCCCAAAATAACGAGAATTTCTGAATGTTTGCTCCCAAAAAAAAAAGATCTTCTGTCTTTTTGCCCCATAATAAGGAGAATTTCTGCCTTTTTGCCTGAAAATTATGAGAATTTCTGCAATTTTGCTTCAAAATACGGGGAATTTCTGCTTTTTATCCCGAAAGTAAGGGGAATGCATACCTTTTTGCCATAAAAAGGTAAATTTCTTCATTTTGGCTCCAAAATAAGGGGAATTTCTGCCTTTTTGCCTCTAAATAAATGGAATTTCTGTCTTTTTCCCCCAAAACAAAGGGAATTTCTGTCTTTTTTGCCCCAAAATAAGGGGAATTTCTGAATTATTACCCTGAAATAAGTGAAATTTCTCCAATTTTGCCCCAAAATAAGGGAAATTTCTGCCTCTTTGCCCCCAAATAAGGGGAATTTCAGCCTTTTTACCTCAAAATAAGGGGAATTTCTGCATTTTTGCCACAAAATATTAGGAATTTCTGACTTTTTGCCCCAAAATAAGGAAAATTTGTTCCTTTTTTCCCTGAAATAAGTGAAATTTCTGCTATTTTGCCCCAAAATAAGTGAAATTTCTGCAATTTTTTCCCCAAAATAAGGGAAATTTCTGGAATTTTGCCCCAAAATAAGTGGAATTTCTAAGTTTTGCCCCAAAATAAGGAGAATTTCTGTCTTTTTGCCTCCAAATAAGTGAAATTTCTCCAATTTTGCCCCAAAATAAGGGAAATTTCTGCCTTTTTGCCCCCAAATAAGGGGAATTTCAGCCTTTTTACCTCAAAATAAGGGGAATTTCTGCATTTTTGCCAGAAAATATTAGGAATTTCTGCCTTTTTGCCCCAAAATAAAGAAAATTTCTTCTTTTTTTCCCTGAAATAAGTGAAATTTCTGCAATTTTGCCCCAAAATAAGTGAAATTTCTGCAATTTTGCCCCAAAATAAGGGAAATTTCTGGAATTTTGCCCCAAAATAATTGGAATTTCTGAGTTTTGCCCCAAAATAAGGAGAATTTCTGTCTTTTTGCCCCAACATATAGGGAATTTCTGTCTTTCTGCACCACAACTAGGGGAATTTCTGCAATTATGCTCCAAAATACGAGAAATTTCTGCCTTTTTGCCCGAAAATAAGGGGAATGCATAACTTTTTGCCATAAAAAAGGGAAATTTCTTCATTTTTGCTCCAAAATAAGGGAAATTTCTGCATTTTTGCCTCTAAATAAGTGGAATTTCTGTCTTTTTCCCTCAAAACAAAGGGAATTTCTCTCTTTTTTGCCTCAAAATAAGGGGAATTTCTGACATATTACACTGAAATAAGTGAAATTTCTGCAATTTTGCCCCAAAATAAGGGAAATTGCTGCCTTTTTGCCCTGAAATATGTGAAATTTCTGCATTTTACACCAAAATAAGGTGAATTTCTACCTTTTTGCCACAAATTAATGGAAATTTCTGCCTTTTTGCCCCAAAATAAGAAAAATTTTTGCTTTTTTTCTCTGAAATAAGTGAAATTTCTGCAATTTTGCCCTAAAATAAGGAAAATTTCTGCAATTTTTCCCAATAATAAGGGAAATTTCTGAAATTTTGCCCCAAAATAAGGGGAATTTCTCCCTTTTTGCCCCAAAATGAAGGAAATTTCAGCCTTTTTACCTGAAAATAAGTGAAATTTCTGCAATTTTGCACCAAATAAGGTAAATTTCTTCAATTTTGCCCCAAAATAAGGTAAATTCCTGTAATTTTGCCCCAAAATAAAGAAAATTTCTTGAATTTTGCCCCAAAAGAAGGGGAATTTCTGATTTTTGCCCCAAAATAAGGGAAATTTCTGCAATTTTGCCCCAATGTAAAGGAAATTTCTGCAATTTTGCCCCAAAATAACGGGAATTTCTGAATGTTTGCTCCCAAAAAAAAAAAAGATCTTCTGTCTTTTTGCCCCAAAATAAGGAGAATTTCTGCCTTTTTGCCTGAAAATTATGAGAATTTCTGCAATTTTGCTTCAAAATACGGGGAATTTCTGCTTTTTATCCCGAAAGTAAGGGGAATGCATACCTTTTTGCCATAAAAAGGTAAATTTCTTCATTTTGGCTCCAAAATAAGGGGAATTTCTGCCTTTTTGCCTCTAAATAAATGGAATTTCTGTCCTTTTCCCCCAAAACAAAGGGAATTTCTGTCTTTTTTGCCCCAAAATAAGGGGAATTTCTGAATTATTACCCTGAAATAAGTGAAATTTCTCCAATTTTGCCCCAAAATAAGGGAAATTTCTGCCTCTTTGCCCCCAAATAAGGGGAATTTCAGCCTTTTTACCTCAAAATAAGGGGAATTTCTGCATTTTTGCCACAAAATATTAGGAATTTCTGACTTTTTGCCCCAAAATAAGGAAAATTTGTTCTTTTTTTCCCTGAAATAAGTGAAATTTCTGCAATTTTGCCCCAAAATAACTGAAATTTCTGCAATTTTTCCCCAAAATAAGGAAAATTTCTGGAATTTTGCCACAAAATAAGTGGAATTTCTAAGTTTTGCCCCAAAATAAGGAGAATTTCTGTCTTTTTGCCTCCAAATAAGTGAAATTTCTGCAATTTTGATTTAAAATAAGGGAAATTTCTGCTTTTTAGCCCCCAAATAAGGGGATTTTCAGCCTTTTTACCTCAAAATAAGGGGAATTTCTGCATTTTTGCCAGAAAATATTAGGAATTTCTGCCTTTTTGCCCCAAAATAAAGAAAATTTCTTACTTTTTTCCCTGAAATAAGTGAAATTTCTGCAATTTTGCCCCAAAATAAGTGAAATTTCTGCAATTTTGCCCCAAAATAAGGGAAATTTCTGGAATTTTGGCCCAAAATATGTGGAATTTCTGAGTTTTGCCCCAAAATAAGGAGAATTTCTGTCTTTTTGCCCCAACATATAGGGAATTTCTGTCTTTCTGCACCACAACTAGGGGAATTTCTGCAATTATGCTCCAAAGTACGGGGAATTTCTTCCTTTTTGCCCGAAAATAAGGGGAATGCATAACTTTTTGCCATAAAAAAGGGAAATTTCTTCATTTTTGCTCCAAAATAAGGGAAATTTCTGCATTTTTGCCTCTAAATAAGTGGAATTTCTGTCTTTTTCCCTCAAAACAAAGGGAATTTCTGTCTTTTTTGCCTCAAAATAAGGGGAATTTCTGACTTATTACACTGAAATAAGTGAAATTTCTGCAATTTTGCCCCAAAATAAGGGAAATTGCTGCCTTTTTGCCCTGAAATATGTGAAATTTCTGCATTTTACACCAAAATAAGGTGAATCTCTGCCTTTTTGCCACAAATTAATGGAAATTTCTGCCTTTTTGCCCCAAAATAAGAAAAATTTTTGCTTTTTTTCTCTGAAATAAGTGAAATTTCTGCAATTTTGCCCTAAAATAAGGAAAATTTCTGCAATTTTTCCCAATAATAAGGGAAATTTCTGCAATTTTGCCCCAAAATAAGGGGAATTTCTCCCTTTTTGCCCCAAAATGAAGGAAATTTCAGCCTTTTTACCTGAAAATAAGTGAAATTTCTGCAATTTTGCACCAAATAAGGTAAATTTCTTCAATTTTGCCCCAAAATAAGGTAAATTCCTGTAATTTTGCCCCAAAATAAAGGAAATTTCTTGAATTTTGCCCCAAAAAAGGGGAATTTCTGATTTTTGCCCCAAAATAAGGGAAATTTCTGCAATTTTGCCCCAATGTAAAGGAAATTTCTGCAATTTTGCCCCAAAATAACGAGAATTTCTGAATGTTTGCTCCCAAAAAAACAGATCTTCTCTCTTTTTGCCCCATAATAAGGAGAATTTCTGCGTTTTTGCCTGAAAATTATGAGAATTTCTGCAATTTTGCTTCAAAATACGGGGAATTTCTGCTTTTTATCCCGAAAGTAAGGGGAATGCATACCTTTTTGATATAAAAAGGTAAATTTCTTCATTTTGGCTCCAAAATAAGGGGAATTTCTGCCTTTTTGCCTCTAAATAAATGGAATTTCTGTATTTTTCCCCCAAAACAAAGGGAATTTCTGTCTTTTTTGCCCCAAAATAAGGGGAATTTCTGAATTATTACCCTGAAATAAGTGAAATTTCTCCGATTTTGCCCCAAAATAAGGGAAATTTCTGCCTCTTTGCCCCCAAATAAGGGGAATTTCAGCCTTTTTACCTCAAAATAAGGGGAATTTCTGCATTTTTGCCACAAAATATTAGTAATTTCTGACTTTTTGCCCCAAAATAAGGAAAATTTGTTCCTTTTTTCCCTGAAATAAGTGAAATTTCTGCAATTTTGCCCCAAAATAAGTGAAATTTCTGCAATTTTGCCCCAAAATAAGGGAAATTTCTGGAATTTTGCCCCAAAATAATTGGAATTTCTGAGTTTTGCCCCAAAATAAGGAGAATTTCTGTCTTTTTGCCCCAACATATAGGGAATTTCTGTCTTTCTGCACCACAACTAGGGGAATTTCTGCAATTATGCTCCAAAATACGGGAAATTTCTGCCTTTTTGCACGAAAATAAGGGGAATGCATAACTTTTTGCCATAAAAAAGGGAAATTTCTTCATTTTTGCTCCAAAATAAGGGAAATTTCTGCATTTTTGCCTCTAAATAAGTGGAATTTCTGTCTTTTTCCCTCAAAACAAAGGGAATTTCTGTCTTTTTTGCCTCAAAATAAGGGGAATTTCTGACTTATTACACTGAAATAAGTGAAATTTCTGCAATTTTGCCCCAAAATAAGGGAAATTGCTGCCTTTTTGCCCTGAAATATGTGAAATTTCTGCATTTTACACCAAAATAAGGTGAATCTCTGCCTTTTTGCCACAAATTAATGGAAATTTCTGCCTTTTTGCCCCAAAATAAGAAAAATTTTAGCTTTTTTTCTCTGAAATAAGTGAAATTTCTGCAATTTTGCCCTAAAATAAGGAAAATTTCTGCAATTTTTCCCAATAATAAGGGAAATTTCTGCAATTTTGCCCCAAAATAAGGGGAATTTCTCCCTTTTTGCCCCAAAATGAAGGAAATTTCAGCCTTTTTACCTGAAAATAAGTGAAATTTCTGCAATTTTGCACCAAATAAGGTAAATTTCTTCAATTTTGCCCCAAAATAAGGTAAATTCCTGTAATTTTGCCCCAAAATAAAGGAAATTTCTTGAATTTTGCCCCAAAAAAGGGGAATTTCTGATTTTTGCCCCAAAATAAGGGAAATTTCTGCAATTTTGCCCCAATGTAAAGGAAATTTCTGCAATTTTGCCCCAAAATAACGAGAATTTCTGAATGTTTGCTCCCAAAAAAACAGATCTTCTCTCTTTTTGCCCCATAATAAGGAGAATTTCTGCGTTTTTGCCTGAAAATTATGAGAATTTCTGCAATTTTGCTTCAAAATACGGGGAATTTCTGCTTTTTATCCCGAAAGTAAGGGGAATGCATACCTTTTTGATATAAAAAGGTAAATTTCTTCATTTTGGCTCCAAAATAAGGGGAATTTCTGCCTTTTTGCCTCTAAATAAATGGAATTTCTGTCTTTTTCCCCCAAAACAAAGGGAATTTCTGTCTTTTTTGCCCCAAAATAAGGGGAATTTCTGAATTATTACCCTGAAATAAGTGAAATTTCTCCGATTTTGCCCCAAAATAAGGGAAATTTCTGCCTCTTTGCCCCCAAATAAGGGGAATTTCAGCCTTTTTACCTCAAAATAAGGGGAATTTCTGCATTTTTGCCACAAAATATTAGTAATTTCTGACTTTTTGCCCCAAAATAAGGAAAATTTGTTCCTTTTTTCCCTGAAATAAGTGAAATTTCTGCAATTTTGCCCAAAATAAGTGAAATTTCTGCAATTTTGCCCCAAAATAAGGGAAATTTCTGGAATTTTGCCCCAAAATAATTGGAATTTCTGAGTTTTGCCCCAAAATAAGGAGAATTTCTGTCTTTTTGCCCCAACATATAGGGAATTTCTGTCTTTCTGCACCACAACTAGGAGAATTTCTGCAATTATGCTCCAAAATACGGGAAATTTCTGCCTTTTTGCACGAAAATAAGGGGAATGCATAACTTTTTGCCATAAAAAAGGGAAATTTCTTCATTTTTGCTCCAAAATAAGGGAAATTTCTGCATTTTTGCCTCTAAATAAGTGGAATTTCTGTCTTTTTCCCTCAAAACAAAGGGAATTTCTGTCTTTTTTGCCTCAAAATAAGGGGAATTTCTGACTTATTACACTGAAATAAGTGAAATTTCTGCAATTTTGCCCCAAAATAAGGGAAATTGCTGCCTTTTTGCCCTGAAATATGTGAAATTTCTGCATTTTACACCAAAATAAGGTGAATCTCTGCCTTTTTGCCACAAATTAATGGAAATTTCTGCCTTTTTGCCCCAAAATAAGAAAAATTTTTGCTTTTTTTCTCTGAAATAAGTGAAATTTCTGCAATTTTGCCCTAAAATAAGGAAAATTTCTGCAATTTTTCCCAATAATAAGGGAAATTTCTGCAATTTTGCCCCAAAATAAGGGGAATTTCTCCCTTTTTGCCCCAAAATGAAGGAAATTTCAGCCTTTTTACCTGAAAATAAGTGAAATTTCTGCAATTTTGCACCAAATAAGGTAAATTTCTTCAATTTTGCCCCAAAATAAGGTAAATTCCTGTAATTTTGCCCCAAAATAAAGGAAATTTCTTGAATTTTGCCCCAAAAAAGGGGAATTTCTGATTTTTGCCCCAAAATAAGGGAAATTTCTGCAATTTTGCCCCAATGTAAAGGAAATTTCTGCAATTTTGCCCCAAAATAACGAGAATTTCTGAATGTTTGCTCCCAAAAAAACAGATCTTCTCTCTTTTTGCCCCAAAATAAGGAGAATTTCTGCATTTTGCCCGAAAATTATGAGAATTTCTGCAATTTTGCTTCAAAATACGGGGAATTTCTGCTTTTTATCCCGAAAGTAAGGGAATGCATACCTTTTTGCAATAAAAAAGTAAATTTCTTCATTTTGCTCCAAAATAAGGGGAATTTCTGCCTTTTTGCCTCTAAATAAATGGAATTTCTGTCTTTTTCCCCCAAAACAAAGGGAATTTCTGTCTTTTTTGCCCCAAAATAATAGGAATTTCTGAATTATTACCCTGAAATATATGAAATTTCTGCAATTTTGCCCCAAAATAAGGGAAATTGCTGCTTTTTTGCCCTGAAATAAGTGAAATTTCTGCATTTTACACCAAAATAAGGTGAATTTCTGCCTTTTTGCCACAAATTAATGGAAATTTCTGCCTTTTTGCCCCAAAATAAGAAAAATTTTTGCTTTTTTTCTCTGAAATAAGTGAAATTTCTGCAATTTTGCCCTAAAATAAAGAAAATTTCTGCAATTTTTCCCAATAATAAGGGAAATTTCTGCAATTTTGCCCCAAAATAAGGGGAATTTCTCCCTTTTTGCCCCAAAATGAAGGAAATTTCAGCCTTTTTACCTGAAAATAAGTGAAATTTCTGCAATTTTGCACCAAATAAGGTAAATTTCTTCAATTTTGCCCCAAAATAAGGTAAATCCTTGTAATTTTGCCCCAAAATAAAGGAAATTTCTTGAATTTTGCCCGAAAAGAAGGGGAATTTCTGATTTTTGCCCCAAAATAAGGGAAATTTCTGCAATTTTGCCCCAATGTAAAGGAAATTTCTGCAATTTTGCCCCAAAATAACGAGAATTTATGAATGTTTGCTCCCAAAAAAAAAAAGATCTTCTGTCTTTTTGCCCCAAAATAAGGAGAATTTCTGCCTTTTTGCCCGAATATTATGAGAATTTCTGCAATTTTGCTTCAAAATACGGGGAATTTCTGCTTTTTATCCCGAAAGTAAGGGGAATGCATACCTTTTTGCCATAAAGGTAAATTTCTTCATTTTTGCTCCAAAATAAGGGGAATTTCTGCCTTTTTGCCTCTAAATAAATGGAATTTCTGTCTTTTTCCCCCAAAACAAAGGGAATTTCTGTCTTTTTTGCCCCAAAATAAGGGGAATTTCTGAATTATTATCCTAAAATAAGTGAAATTTCTCCAATTTTGCCCCAAAATAAGGGAAATTTCTTCCTCTTTGCCACCAAATAAGGGGAATTTCAGCCTTTTTACCTCAAAATAAGGGGAATTTCTGCATTTTTGCCACAAAATATTAGGAATTTCTGACTTTTTGCCCCAAAATAAGGAAAATTTGTTCCTTTTTTCCCTGAAATAAGTGAAATTTCTGCAATTTTTCCCCAAAATAAGGGAAAATTCTGGAATTTTGCCCCAAAATAAGTGGAATTTCTAAGTTCTGCCCCAAAATAAGGAGAATTTCTGTCTTTTTGCCTCCAAATAATTGAAATTTCTGCAATTTTGCCTTAAAATAAGGGAAATTTCTGCTTTTTTGCCCCCAAATAAGGGGAATTTCAGCCTTTTTACCTCAAAATAAGTGGAATTTCTGCATTTTTGCAAGAAAATATTAGGAATTTCTGCCTTTTTGCCCCAAAATAAAGAAAATTTCTTACTTTTTTCCCTGAAATAAGTGAAATTTCTGCAATTTTGCCCCAAAATAAGGGAAATTTCTGGAATTTTGCCCCAAAATAAGTGGAATTTCTGAGTTTTGCCCCCAAATAAGGAGAATTTCTGTCTTTTTGCCCCAACATATATGGAATTTCTGTCTTTCTGCACCACAACTAGGGGAATTTGTGCAATTATGCTCCAAAATACGGGGAATTTCTGCCTTTTTGCCCGAAAATAAGGGGAATGCATAACTTTTTGCCATAAAAAATGGAAATTTCTTCATTTTTGCTCCAAAATAAGGGAAATTTCTGCATTTTTGCCTCTAAATAAGTGGAATTTCTGTCTTTTTCCCTCAAAACAAAGGGAATTTCTGTCTTTTTTGCCTCAAAATAAGGGGAATTTCTGACTTATTACACTGAAATAAGTGAAATTTCTGCAATTTTGCCCCAAAATAAGGGAAATTGCTGCCTTTTTGCCCTGAAATATGTGAAATTTCTGCATTTTACACCAAAATAAGGTGAATTTCTGCTTTTTGCCACAAATTAATGGAAATTTCTGCCTTTTTGCCCCATAATTAGAAAAATTTTTGCTTTTTTTCTCTGAAATAAGTGAAATTTCTGCAATTTTGCCCTAAAATAAGGAAAATTTCTGCAATTATTCCCAATAATAAGGGAAATTTCTGAAATTTTGCCCCAAAATAAGGGGAATTTCTCCCTTTTTGCCCCAAAATGAAGGAAATTTCAGCCTTTTTACCTGAAAATAAGTGAAATTTCTGCAATTTTGCACCAAATAAGGTAAATTTCTTCAATTTTGCCCCAAAATAAGGTAAATTCCTGTAGTTTTGCCCCAAAATAAAGGAAATTTCTTGAATTTTGCCCCAAAAGAAGGGGAATTTCTGATTTTTGCCCCAAAATAAGGGAAATTACTGCAATTTTGCCCCAATGTAAAGGAAATTTCTGCAATTTTGCCCCAAAATAACGAGAATTTCTGAATGTTTGCTCCCAAAAAAACAGATCTTCTCTCTTTTTGCCCCAAAATAAGGAGAATTTCTGCCTTTTTGCCCGAAAATTATGAGAATTTCTGCAATTTTGCTTCAAAATACGGGGAATTTCTGCTTTTTATCCCGAAAGTAAGGGGAATGCATACCTTTTTGCCATAAAGGTAAATTTCTTCATTTTTGCTCCAAAATAAGGGGAATTTCTGCCTTTTTGCCTCTAAATAAATGGAATTTCTGTCTTTTTCCCCCAAAACAAAGGGAATTTCTGTCTTTTTTGCCCCAAAATAAGGAGAATTTCTGAATTATTATCCTGAAATAAGTGAAATTTCTCCAATTTTGCCCCAAAATAAGGGAAATTTCTGCCTCTTTGCCACCAAATAAGGGGAATTTCAGCCTTTTTACCTCAAAATAAGGGGAATTTCTGCATTTTTGCCACAAAATATTAGGAATTTCTGACTTTTTGCCCCAAAATAAGGAAAATTTGTTCCTTTTTTTCCTGAAATAAGTGAAATTTCTGCAATTTTTCCCCAAAATAAGGGAAAATTCTGGAATTTTGCCCCAAAATAAGTGGAATTTCTAAGTTCTGCCCCAAAATAAGGAGAATTTCTGTCTTTTTGCCTCCAAATAATTGAAATTTCTGCAATTTTGCCTTAAAATAAGGGAAATTTCTGCTTTTTTGCCCCCAAATAAGGGGAATTTCAGCCTTTTTACCTCAAAATAAGTGGAATTTCTGCATTTTTGCAAGAAAATATTAGGAATTTCTGCCTTTTTGCCCCAAAATAAAGAAAATTTCTTACTTTTTTCCCTGAAATAAGTGAAATTTCTGCAATTTTGCCCCAAAATAAGGGAAATTTCTGGAATTTTGCCCCAAAATAAGTGGAATTTCTGAGTTTTGCCCCCAAATAAGGAGAATTTCTGTCTTTTTGCCCCAACATATATGGAATTTCTGTCTTTCTGCACCACAACTAGGGGAATTTGTGCAATTATGCTCCAAAATACGGGGAATTTCTGCCTTTTTGCCCGAAAATAAGGGGAATGCATAACTTTTTGCCATAAAAAATGGAAATTTCTTCATTTTTGCTCCAAAATAAGGGAAATTTCTGCATTTTTGCCTCTAAATAAGTGGAATTTCTGTCTTTTTCCCTCAAAACAAAGGGAATTTCTGTCTTTTTTGCCTCAAAATAAGGGGAATTTCTGACTTATTACACTGAAATAAGTGAAATTTCTGCAATTTTGCCCCAAAATAAGGGAAATTGCTGCCTTTTTGCCCTGAAATATGTGAAATTTCTGCATTTTACAACAAAATAAGGTGAATTTCTGCTTTTTGCCACAAATTAATGGAAATTTCTGCCTTTTTGCCCCATAATTAGAAAAATTTTTGCTTTTTTTCTCTGAAATAAGTGAAATTTCTGCAATTTTGCCCTAAAATAAGGAAAATTTCTGCAATTATTCCCAATAATAAGGGAAATTTCTGAAATTTTGCCCCAAAATAAGGGGAATTTCTCCCTTTTTGCCCCAAAATGAAGGAAATTTCAGCCTTTTTACCTGAAAATAAGTGAAATTTCTGCAATTTTGCACCAAATAAGGTAAATTTCTTCAATTTTGCCCCAAAATAAGGTAAATTCCTGTAGTTTTGCCCCAAAATAAAGGAAATTTCTTGAATTTTGCCCCAAAAGAAGGGGAATTTCTGATTTTTGCCCCAAAATAAGGGAAATTACTGCAATTTTGCCCCAATGTAAAGGAAATTTCTGCAATTTTGCCCCAAAATAACGAGAATTTCTGAATGTTTGCTCCCAAAAAAAACAGATCTTCTCTCTTTTTGCCCCAAAATAAGGAGAATTTCTGCCTTTTTGCCCGAAAATTATGAGAATTTCTGCAATTTTGCTTCAAAATACGGGGAATTTCTGCTTTTTATCCCGAAAGTAAGGGGAATGCATACCTTTTTGCCATAAAGGTAAATTTCTTCATTTTTGCTCCAAAATAAGGGGAATTTCTGCCTTTTTGCCTCTAAATAAATGGAATTTCTGTCTTTTTCCCCCAAAACAAAGGGAATTTCTGTCTTTTTTGCCCCAAAATAAGGAGAATTTCTGAATTATTATCCTGACATAAGTGAAATTTCTCCAATTTTGCCCCAAAATAAGGGAAATTTCTGCCTCTTTGCCACCAAATAAGGGGAATTTCAGCCTTTTTACCTCAAAATAAGGGGAATTTCTGCATTTTTGCCACAAAATATTAGCAATTTCTGACTTTTTGCCCCAAAATAAGGAAAATTTGTTCCTTTTTTCCCTGAAATAAGTGAAATTTCTGCAATTTTGCCCCAAAATAAGTGAAATTTCTGCAATTTTTCCCCAAAATAAGGGAAATTTCTGGAATTTTGCCCCAAAATAAGTGGAATTTCTAAGTTCTGCCCCAAAATAAGGAGAATTTCTGTCTTTTTGCCTCCAAATAAGTGAAATTTCTGCAATTTTGCCTTAAAATAAGGGAAATTTCTGCTTTTTTGCCCCCAAATAAGGGGAATTTCAGCCTTTTTACCTCAAAATAAGTGGAATTTCTGCATTTTTGCCAGAAAATATTAGGAATTTCTGCCTTTTTGCCCCAAAATAAAGAAAATTTCTTACTTTTTTCCCTGAAATAAGTGAAATTTCTGCAATTTTGCCCCAAAATAAGTGAAATTTCTGCAATTTTGCCCCAAAATAAGGGAAATTTCTGGAATTTTGCCCCAAAATAATTGGAATTTCTGAGTTTTGCCCCAAAATAAGGAGAGTTTTTGTCTTTTTGCCCCAACATATAGGGAATTTCTGTCTTTCTGCACCACAACTAGGGGAATTTCTGCAATTATGCTCCAAAATACGGGGAATTTCTGCCTTTTTGCCCGAAAATAAGGGGAATGCATAACTTTTTGCCATAAAAACGGGAAATTTCTTCATTTTTGCTCCAAAATAAGGGAAATTTCTGCATTTTTGCCTCTAAATAAGTGGAATTTCTGTCTTTTTCCCTCAAAACAAAGGGAATTTCTGTCTTTTTTGCCTCAAAATAAGGGGAATTTCTGACTTATTACACTGAAATAAGTGAAATTTGTGCAATTTTGCCCCAAAATAAGGGAAATTGCTGACTTTTTGCCCTGAAATATGTGAAATTTCTGCATTTTACACCAAAATAAGGTGAATTTCTGCCTTTTTGCCACAAATTAATGGAAATTTCTGCCTTTTTGCCCCAAAATAAGAAAAATTTTTGCTTTTTTTCTCTGAAATAAGTGAAATTTCTGCAATTTTGCCCTAAAATAAGGAAAATTTCTGCAATTATTCCCAATAATAAGGGAAATTTCTGAAATTTTGCCCCAAAATAAGGGGAATTTCTCCCTTTTTGCCCCAAAATGAAGGAAATTTCAGCCTTTTTACCTGAAAATAAGTGAAATTTCTGCAATTTTGCACCAAATAAGGTAAATTTCTTCAATTTTGCCCCAAAATAAGGTAAATTCCTGTAATTTTGCCCCAAAATAAAGGAAATTTCTTGAATTTTGCCCCAAAAGAAGGGGAATTTCTGATTTTTGCCCCAAAATAAGGGAAATTTCTGCAATTTTGCCCCAATGTAAAGGAAATTTCTGCAATTTTGCCCCAAAATAACGAGAATTTCTGAATGTTTGCTCCCAAAAAAAAAAAAGATCTTCTGTCTTTTTGCCCCAAAATAAGGAGAATTTCTGCCTTTTTGCCCGAAAATTATGAGAATTTCTGCAATTTTGCTTCAAAATACGGGGAATTTCTGCCTTTTATCCCGAAAGTAAGGGGAATGCATACCTTTTTGCCATAAAAAGGTAAATTTCTTCATTTTTGCTCCAAAATAAGGGGAATTTCTGCCTTTTTGCCTCTAAATAAATGGAATTTCTGTCTTTTTCCCCCAAAACAAAGGGAATTTCTGTCTTTTTTGCCCCAAAATAAGGGGAATTTCTGAATTATTACCCTGAAATAAGTGAAATTTCTCCAATTTTGCCCCAAAATAAGGGAAATTACTGCCTCTTTGCCGCCAAATAAGGGGAATTTCAGCTTTTTTACCTCAAAATACGGGGAATTTCTGCATTTTTGCCACAAAATATTAGGAATTTCTGACTTTTTGCCCCAAAATAAGGAAAATTTGTGCCTTTTTTCCATGAAATAAGTGCAATTTCTGCAATTTTGCCCCAAAATAAGTGAAATTTCTGCAATTTTGCCCCAAAATAAGGAAAATTTCTGCCTTTTTGTACCCAAATTAGGGGAATTTCAGCCTTTTTACCTCAAAATAAGGGGAATTTCTGCATTTTTGCCAGAAAATATTAGGAATTTCTGTTTTTTTGCCCCAAAATAGAGAAAATTTCTGCCTTTTATTTCTGAAATAAGTGAAATTTCTGCAATTTTGCCCCAAAATAAGGGAAATTTCTGGAATTTTGCCCCAAAATAATCAGAATTTCTGAGTTTTGCCCCAAAATAAAAAGAATTTCTGTCTTTTTGCCCAAACATATATGGAATTTCTGTCTTTCTTCACCACAACTAGGGGATTTTCTGCAATTATGCTCCATAATATGGGGAATTTCTGCCTTTTTACCCGAAAATAAGGGGAATGCATAACTTTTTGCCATAAAAAAGGGAAATTTCTCCATTTTTGCTCCAAAATAAGGGGAATTTCTGCCTTTTTGCCTCTAAATAAGTGGAATTTCTGGCTTTTTCCCACAAAACAAAAGGAATTTCTGTAATTTTTGCCCCAAAATAAGGGGAATTTCTGAATTATTACCCTGAAATAAGTGAAATTTCTCCAATTTTGCCCCAAAGTAATGGAAATTTCTGCCTCTTTGCCCCCAAATAAGGGGAATTTCAGCCTTTTTACCTCAAAATAAGGGGAATTTCTACAATTTTGCCACAAAATATTAGGAATTTCTGACTTTTTGCCCCAAAATAAGGAAAATTTGTTCCTTTTTTCCCTGAAATAAGTGAAATTTCTGCAATTTTGCCCCAAAATAAGTGAAATTTCTGCAATTTTGCCCCAAAATAAGGGAAATTTCTGGAATTTTGCCCCAAAATACGTGGAATTTCTAAGTTTTGCCCCAAAATAAGCAGAATTTCTGTATTTTGCCTCTAAATACGTGAAATTTCTGCAATTTTGCCCCAAAATAAGGGAAATTTCTGCCTTTTGCCCCCAAATAAAAGAAATTTCAGCCTTTTTACGTAAAAATAAGGGGAATTTCTGCATTTTTGCCAGAAAATATTAGGAATTTCTGCCTTTTTGCCACAAAATAAAGAAAATTTCTGACTTTTTTTCCAGAAATAAGAGAAATTTCTGCAATTTTGCCCCAAAATAAGTGAAATTTCTGCAATTTTGCCCCAAAATAAGGGAAATTTCTGGAATTTTGCCCCAAAATAAGTGGAATTTCTGAATTTTGCCCCAAAATAAGGAGAATTTCTGTCTTTTTGCCCCAACATATAGGGAATTTCTGTCTTTCTGCACCACAACTAGGGGAATTTGTGCAATTATGCTCCAAAGTACGGGGAATTTCTGCCTTTTTGCCCGAAAATAAGGGGAATGCATAACTTTTTGCCATAAAAAAGGGAAATTTCTTCATTTTTGCTCCAAAATAAGGGAAATTTCTGCATTTTTGCCTCTAAATAAGTGGAATTTCTGTCTTTTTCCCTCAAAACAAAAGGAATTTCTGTCTTTTTTGCCTCAAAAAAAGAGGAATTTCTGACTTATTACACTGAAATAAGTGAAATTTCTGCAATTTTGCCCCAAAATAAGGGGAATTTCTGATTTTTGCCCCAAAATAAAGGGAATTTCTGCATTTTGCCCCAAATTTGGGGAATTTGTGCAATTTTGCTCCAAAATACGGGGAATTTCTGCCTTTTTGCCTGAAAATAATGGGAATGCATACCTTTTTGCCATTAAAAGGGACATTTCTTCATTTTTGCCCCAAAATAAGGGGAATTTCTGACTTATTACCCTGAAGTAAGTGAAATTTCTGCAATTTTGCCCCAAAATAAGGGAAATTTCTGCAATTTTGCCCCAATGTAAAGGAAATTTCTGCAATTTTGCCCCAAAATAAGGGGAATTTCTGAATGTTTGCTCCCGAAAAAAGGAGATCTTCTGTCTTTTTGCCCCAAAATAAGGAGAATTTCTGCCTTTTTGCCCGAAAATTATGAGAATTTCTGCAATTTTGCTTCAAAATATGGGTAATTTCTGCTTTTTATCCCAAAAGTAAGGGGAATGCATATCTTTTTGACATAAAAAGGTAAATTTCTTCATTTTTTCTTCAAAAAAAGGGGAATTTCTGCCTTTTTGCCTCTAAATAAGTGGAATTTCTGTCTTTTTCCCCCAAAACAAAGGGAATTTCTGTCTTTTTTGCCCCAAAATAAGGGGAATTTCTGAATTATTACCCTGAAATTAGTGAAATTTCTCCAATTTTGCCCCAAAATAAGGGAAATTTCTGCCTTTTTGCCCCCAAATAAGGGGAATTTCAGCCTTTTTACCCAAAAATAAAAGGAATTTCTGCATTTTTGCCAGAAAATATTAGGAATTTCTGCCTTTTTGCCCCAAAATAAGGAAAATTTCTGCCTTTTTTCCCTGAAATAAGTGAAATTTCTGCAATTTTGCCCCAAAACAAGTGAAATTTCTACAATTTTGCCCCAAAATAAGGGAAATTTCTGTAATTTTTCCCCAAAATAAGTAGAACTTATGAGTTTTGCCCCAAAATAAGGAGAATTTCTGTCCTTTTGCCCCAACATATAGGAAATTTCTTTCTTTGTGCACCACAACTAGAGGAATTTCTGCAATTATGCTCCAAAATACGGGGAATTTCTGCATTTTTGCCCGAAAATTATGAGAATTTCTGCAATTTTGCTTCAAAATACGGGGAATTTCTGCTTTTTATCCCAAAATAAGGGGAATGCATACCTTTTTGCCATAAAAAGGTAAATTTCTTCATTTTTGCTCCAAAATAAGGGGAATTTCTGCCTTTTTGCCTCTAAATAAGTGGAATTTCTGTCTTTTTCCCCCAAAACAAAAGGAATTTCTGTCTTTTTTGAACCAAAATAAGGGGAATTTCTGAATTATTACCCTGAAAAAAGTGAAATTTTTCCAATTTTGCCCCAAAATAATGGAAATTTCTGCCTCTTTGCCCCCAAATAAGGGGAATTTCAGCCTTTTTACCTCAAAATAAGGGGAATTTCTGCATTTTTAACACAAAATATTAGGAATTTCTGACTTTTTGCCCCAAAATAAGGAAAATTTGTGCCTTTTTTCCCTGAAATAAGTGAAATTTCTGCAATTTTGCCCCAAAATAAGTGAAATTTCTGCCAGTTGCCCCAAAATAAGGGAAATTACTGGAATTTTGCCCCCAAATAAGTGGAATTTCTAAGTTTTGCCCCAAAATAAGGAGAATTTCTGTATTTTTGCCACTAAATAACTGAAATTTCTGCAATTTTGCCCCAAAATAAGGGAAATTTCTGCCTTTTTGCCCCCAAATAAAAGGAATTTCAGCCTTTTTACCTAAAAATAAGGGGAATTTATGCATTTTTGCCAGAAAATATTAGGAATTTCTGCCTTTTTGCCCCAAAATAAAGAAAATGTCTTCTTTTTTTCCCTGAAATAAGTGAAATTTCTGCAATTTTGCCCCAAAATAAGTGAAATTTCTGCAATTTTGCCCCAAAATAAGGGAAATTTCTGGAATTTTGCCCCAAAATAAGTGGAATTTCTGAGTTTTGCCCCAAAATAAAGAGAATTTCTGTTTTTTTGCCCCAACATATAGGGAATTTCTGTCGTTCTGCACCACAACTAGTGGAATTTGTGCAATTATGCTCCAAAATACGGGGAATTTCTGCCTTTTTGCCCGAAAATAAGGGGAATGCATAACTTTTTGCCATAAAAAAGAAAAATTTCTTCATTTTTGCTCCAAAATAAGGGAAATTTCTGCATTTTTGCCTCTAAATAAGTGGAATTTCTGTCTTTTTCCATCAAAACAAAGGGAATTTCTGTCTTTTTTGCCTCAAAAAAAGAGGAATTTCTGACTTATTACGCTGAAATAAGTGAAATTTCTGCAATTTTGCCCCAAAATAAGGGGAATTTCTGCCTTTTTGCCCCCAAATAAGGGGAATTTCAGCCTTTTTACTTCAAAATAAAGGGAATTTCTGCATTTTTGCCAGAGAATATTAGGAATTTCTGCCTTTTTGCCCCAAAATAAAGAAAATTTCTACCTTTTTTCCCTGTAATAAGTGAAATTTCTACAATTTTGCCCCAAAATAAGTGAAATTTCTGCAATTTTGCCCCAAAATAAGGGAAACTTCTGGAATTTTGCCCTAAATTAGTGGAATTTCTGAGTTTTGCCCCAAAATAAGGAGAATTTCTGTCTTTTTGCCCCAACATATAGGGAATTTCTGTCTTTATGCACCACAACTAGCGGAATTTCTGCAATTATGCTCCAAAATACGGGAAATTTGTGCCTTTTTGTCCGAAAATAAGGGGAATGCATAACTTTTTGCCATAAAAAAGGGAAATTTCTTCATTTTTGCTCTAAAATAAGGGAAATTCTGCATTTTTGCCTCTAAATAAGTGGAATTTCTGTCTTTTTCCCTCAAAACAAAGGGAATTTCTGTCTTTTTTGCCTCAAAATAAGGGGAATTTCTGACTTATTACACTGAAATAAGTGAAATTTCTGCAATTTTGCTTAAAAATAAGGGATTTTTCTGCCTTTTTGCCACAAATTAATGGGAATTTCTGCCTTATTGCCCCAAAATAAGAAAAATTTTTGCTTTTTTTCTCTGAAATAATTGAAATTTCTGCAATTTTGCCCTAAAATAAGGAAAATTTCTGCAATTTTTCCCAATAATAAGGGAAATTTCTGCAATTTTGCCCCAAAATAAGGGGAATTTCTCCCTTTTTGCCCCAAAATGAAGGAAATTTCAGCCTTTTTACCTGAAAATAAGTGAAATTTCTGAAATTTTGCCCCAAATAAGGAAAATTTCTTCAATTTTGCCCCAAAATAAGGTAAATTCCTGTAATTTTGCCCCAAAATAAAGGAAATTTCTTGAATTTTGCCCCAAAAGAAGGGGAATTTCTGATTTTTGCCCCAAAATAAGGGAAATTTCTGCAATTTTGCCCCAATGTAAAGGAAATTTCTGCAATTTTGCCCCATAATAACGGGAATTTCTGAATGTTTGCTCCCAAAAAAAGAAGATCTTCTGTCTTTTTGCCACAAAATAAAAAGAATTTCTGCCTTTTTGCCCGAAAATTATGAGAATTTCTGCAATTTTGCTTCAAAATACAGGGAATTTCTGCTTTTAATCCCGAAAGTAAGGGGAATGCATACCTTTTTGTCATAAAAAGGTAAATTTCTACATTTTTGCTCCAAAATAAGGGGAATGTCTGCCTTTTTGCCTCTAAATAAATGGAATTTCTGTCTTTTCCCCCCAAAACAAAGGGAATTTCTGTCTTTTTTGCCCCAAAATAAGGGGAATTTCTGAATTATTACCCTGAAATAAGTGAAATTTCTCCAATTTTGCCCCAAAATAAGGGAAATTTCTGACTCTTTGCCCCCAAATAAGGGGAATTTCAGCCTTTTTACCTCAAAATAAGGGGAATTTCTGCATTTTTGCCACAAAATATTAGGAATTTCTGACTTTTTGCCCCAAAATAAGGAAAATTTGTGCCTTTTTTGCCTGAAATAAGTGAAATTTCTGCAATTTTGCCCCAAAATAAGGGAAATTTCTGGAATTTTGCCCCAAAATAAGTGGAATTTCTGAGTTTTGCCCCAAAATAAGGAGAATTTCTGTCTTTTTGCCCCAACATATAGGGAATTTCTGTCGTTCTGCACCACAACTAGGGGAATTTGTGCAATTATGCTCCAAAATACGGGGAATTTCTGCCTTTTTGCCCGAAAATAAGGGGAATGCATAACTTTTTGCCATAAAAAAGGGAAATTTCTTCATTTTTGCTCCAAAATAAGGGAAATTTCTGCATTTTTGCCTCTAAATAAGTGGAAATTCTGTCTTTTTCCCTCAAAACAAAAAGAATTTCTGTCTTTTTTGCCTCAAAATAAGGGGAATTTCTGACTTATTACACTGAAATAAGTGAAATTTCTGCAATTTTGCCCCAAAATAAAGGGAATTTCTGCCTTTTTGCCCCCAAATAAGGGGAATTTCAGCCTTTTTACTTGAAAATAAAGGGAATTTCTGCATTTTTGCCAGAGAATATTAGGAATTTCTGCCTTTTTGCCCCAAAATAAGGAAAATTTCTGCCTTTTTTCTTTGGAATAAGTGAAATTTCTGCAATTTTGCCCCAAAATAAGTGAAATTTCTGCAATTTTGCCCCAAAATAAGGGAAATTTCTGGAATTTTGCCCCAAAATAAGTGGAATTTCTGAGTTTTGCCCCAAAATAAGGAGAATTTCTGTCTTTTTGCCCCAACATATAGGGAATTTCTGTCGTTCTGCACCACAACTAGTGGAATTTGTGCAATTATGCTCCAAAATACGGGAAATTTCTGCCTTTTTGCCCGAAAATAAGGGGAATGCATAACTTTTTGCCATAAAAAAGGGAAATTTCTTCATTTTTGCTCCAAAATAAGGGAAATTTCTGCATTTTTGCCTCTAAATAAGTGGAATTTCTGTCTTTTTCCATCAAAACAAAGGGAATTTCTGTCTTTTTTGCCTCAAAAAAAGAGGAATTTCTGACTTATTACGCTGAAATAAGTGAAATTTCTGCAATTTTGCCCCAAAATAAGGGGAATTTCTGCCTTTTTGCCCCCAAATAAGGGGAATTTCAGCCTTTTTACTTCAAAATAAAGGGAATTTCTGCATTTTTGCCAGAGAATATTAGGAATTTCTGCCTTTTTGCCCCAAAATAAAGAAAATTTCTACCTTTTTTCCCTGTAATAAGTGAAATTTCTACAATTTTGCCCCAAAATAAGTGAAATTTCTGCAATTTTGCCCCAAAATAAGGGAAATTTCTGGAATTTTGCCCTAAATTAGTGGAATTTCTGAGTTTTGCCCCAAAATAAGGAGAATTTCTGTCTTTTTGCCCCAACATATAGGGAATTTCTGTCTTTATGCACCACAACTAGCGGAATTTCTGCAATTATGCTCCAAAATACGGGAAATTTGTGCCTTTTTGTCCGAAAATAAGGGGAATGCATAACTTTTTGCCATAAAAAAGGGAAATTTCTTCATTTTTGCTCTAAAATAAGGGAAATTCTGCATTTTTGCCTCTAAATAAGTGGAATTTCTGTCTTTTTCCCTCAAAACAAAGGGAATTTCTGTCTTTTTTGCCTCAAAATAAGGGGAATTTCTGACTTATTACACTGAAATAAGTGAAATTTCTGCAATTTTGCTTAAAAATAAGGGATTTTTCTGCCTTTTTGCCACAAATTAATGGGAATTTCTGCCTTATTGCCCCAAAATAAGAAAAATTTTTGCTTTTTTTCTCTGAAATAATTGAAATTTCTGCAATTTTGCCCTAAAATAAGGAAAATTTCTGCAATTTTTCCCAATAATAAGGGAAATTTCTGCAATTTTGCCCCAAAATAAGGGGAATTTCTCCCTTTTTGCCCCAAAATGAAGGAAATTTCAGCCTTTTTACCTGAAAATAAGTGAAATTTCTGAAATTTTGCCCCAAATAAGGAAAATTTCTTCAATTTTGCCCCAAAATAAGGTAAATTCCTGTAATTTTGCCCCAAAATAAAGGAAATTTCTTGAATTTTGCCCCAAAAGAAGGGGAATTTCTGATTTTTGCCCCAAAATAAGGGAAATTTCTGCAATTTTGCCCCAATGTAAAGGAAATTTCTGCAATTTTGCCCCATAATAACGGGAATTTCTGAATGTTTGCTCCCAAAAAAAGAAGATCTTCTGTCTTTTTGCCACAAAATAAAAAGAATTTCTGCCTTTTTGCCCGAAAATTATGAGAATTTCTGCAATTTTGCTTCAAAATACAGGGAATTTCTGCTTTTAATCCCGAAAGTAAGGGGAATGCATACCTTTTTGTCATAAAAAGGTAAATTTCTACATTTTTGCTCCAAAATAAGGGGAATTTCTGCCTTTTTGCCTCTAAATAAATGGAATTTCTGTCTTTTCCCCCCAAAACAAAGGGAATTTCTGTCTTTTTTGCCCCAAAATAAGGGGAATTTCTGAATTATTACCCTGAAATAAGTGAAATTTCTCCAATTTTGCCCCAAAATAAGGGAAATTTCTGACTCTTTGCCCCCAAATAAGGGGAATTTCAGCCTTTTTACCTCAAAGTAAGGGGAATTTCTGCATTTTTGCCACAAAATATTAGGAATTTCTGACTTTTTGCCCCAAAATAAGGAAAATTTGTGCCTTTTTTGCCTGAAATAAGTGAAATTTCTGCAATTTTGCCCCAATATAAGGGAAATTTCTGGAATTTTGCCCCAAAATAAGTGGAATTTCTGAGTTTTGCCCCAAAATAAGGAGAATTTCTGTCTTTTTGCCCCAACATATAGGGAATTTCTGTCGTTCTGCACCACAACTAGGGGAATTTGTGCAATTATGCTCCAAAATACGGGGAATTTCTGCCTTTTTGCCCGAAAATAAGGGGAATGCATAACTTTTTGCCATAAAAAAGGGAAATTTCTTCATTTTTGCTCCAAAATAAGGGAAATTTCTGCATTTTTGCCTCTAAATAAGTGGAAATTCTGTCTTTTTCCCTCAAAACAAAAAGAATTTCTGACTTTTTTGCCTCAAAATAAGGGGAATTTCTGACTTATTACACTGAAATAAGTGAAATTTCTGCAATTTTGCCCCAAAATAAAGGGAATTTCTGCCTTTTTGCCCCCAAATAAGGGGAATTTCAGCCTTTTTACTTCAAAATAAAGGGAATTTCTGCATTTTTGCCAGAGAATATTAGGAATTTCTGCCTTTTTGCCCCAAAATAAGGAAAATTTCTGCCTTTTTTCCTTGGAATAAGTGAAATTTCTGCAATTTTGCCCCAAAAGAAGTGAAATTTCTGCAATTTTGCCCCAAAATAAGGGAAATTTCTGGAATTTTGCCCCAAAATAAGTGGAATTTCTGATTTTTGCCCCAAAATAAGGAGAATTTCTGTCTTTTTGCCCCAACATATAGGGAATTTCTGTCTTTCTGCACCACAACTAGGGGAATTTGTGCAATTATGCTCCAAAATACGGCGAATTTCTGCCTTTTTGCCCGAAAATAAGGGGAATGCATAACTTTTTGACATGAAAAAGGGAAATTTCTTCATTTTTGCTCCAAAATAAGGGAAATTTCTGCATTTTTGCCTCTAAATAAGTGGAATTTCTGTCTTTTTCCCTCAAAACAAAGGGAATTTCTGTCTTTTTTGCCTCAAAAAAAGAGGAATTTCTGACTAATTACACTGAAATAAGTGAAATTTCTGCAATTTTGCCCCAAAATAAGGGGAATTTCTGATTTTTGCCCCAAAATAAAGGGAATTTCTGCATTTTGCCCCAAAATTAGGGGAATTTCTGCAATATTGCTCCAAAATACGGGGAATTTCTGCCTTTTTGCCTGAAAATAATGGGAATGCATACCTTTTTGCCATTAAAAGGGACATTTCTTCATTTTTGCTCCAAAATAAAGGGAATTTCTGCCTTTTTGCCTCTAAATAAGTGGAATTTCTGTCTTTTTCCCCCAAAACAAAGAGAATTTCTGTCTTTTTTGCCCCAAAATAAGGGGAATTTCTGACTTATTACCCTGAAGTAAGTGAAATTTCTGCAATTTTGCCCCAAAATAAGGGAAATTTCTGCAATTTTGCCCCAATGTAAAGGAAATTTCTGCAATTTTGCCCCAAAATAAGGGGAATTTCTGAATGTTTGCTCCCGAAAAAAGGAGATCTTCTGTCTTTTTGCCCCAAAATAAGGAGAATTTCTGCCTTTTTGCCCAAAAATTATGAGAATTTCTGCAATTTTGCTTCAAAATACGGGGAATTTTTGCTTTTTCCCAAAAGTAAGGGGAATGCATATCTTTTTGCCATAAAAAGGTAAATTTCTTCATTTTTTCTTCAAAATAAGGGGAATTTCTGCCTTTTTGCCTCTAAATAAGTGGAATTTCTGTCTTTTTCCTCCAAAACAAAAGTAATTTCTGTCTTTTTTGACCCAAAATAAGGGGAATTTCTGAATTATTACCCTGAAAAAAGTGAAATTTTTCCAATTTTGCCCCAAAATAATGGAAATTTCTGCCTCTTTGCCCCCAAATAAGGGGAATTTCAGCCTTTTTACCTCAAAATAAGGGGAATTTCTGCATTTTTAACACAAAATATTAGGAATTTCTGACTTTTTGCCCCAAAATAAGGAAAATTTGTGCCTTTTTTCCCTGAAATAAGTGAAATTTCTGCAATTTTGCCCGAAAATAAGTGAAATTTCTGCCAGTTGCCCCAAAATAAGGGAAATTACTGGAATTTTGCCCCCAAATAAGTGGAATTTCTAAGTTTTGCCCCAAAATAAGGAGAATTTCTGTATTTTTGCCACTAAATAACTGAAATTTCTGCAATTTTGCCCCAAAATAAGGGAAATTTCTGCCTTTTTGCCCCCAAATAAAAGGAATTTCAGCCTTTTTACCTAAAAATAAGGGGAATTTATGCATTTTTGCCAGAAAATATTAGGAATTTCTGCCTTTTTGCCCCAAAATAAAGAAAATGTCTTCTTTTTTTCCCTGAAATAAGTGAAATTTCTGCAATTTTGCCCCAAAATAAGTGAAATTTCTGCAATTTTGCCCCAAAATAAGGGAAATTTCTGGAATTTTGCCCCAAAATAAGTGGAATTTCTGAGTTTTGCCCCAAAATAAGGAGAATTTCTGTCTTTTTGCCCCAACATATAGGGAATTTCTGTCGTTCTGCACCACAACTAGTGGAATTTGTGCAATTATGCTCCAAAATACGGGGAATTTCTGCCTTTTTGCCCGAAAATAAGGGGAATGCATAACTTTTTGCCATAAAAAAGGGAAATTTCTTCATTTTTGCTCCAAAATAAGGGAAATTTTTGCATTTTTGCCTCTAAATAAGTGGAATTTCTGTCTTTTTCCATCAAAACAAAGGGAATTTCTGTCTTTTTTGCCTCAAAAAAAGAGGAATTTCTGACTTATTACGCTGAAATAAGTGAAATTTCTGCAATTTTGCCCCAAAATAAGGGGAATTTCTGCCTTTTTGCCCCCAAATAAGGGGAATTTCAGCCTTTTTACTTCAAAATAAAGGGAATTTCTGCATTTTTGCCAGAGAATATTAGGAATTTCTGCCTTTTTGCCCCAAAATAAAGAAAATTTCTACCTTTTTTCCCTGTAATAAGTGAAATTTCTACAATTTTGCCCCAAAATAAGTGAAATTTCTGCAATTTTGCCCCAAAATAAGGGAAATTTCTGGAATTTTGCCCTAAATTAGTGGAATTTCTGAGTTTTGCCCCAAAATAAGGAGAATTTCTGTCTTTTTGCCCCAACATATAGGGAATTTCTGTCTTTATGCACCACAACTAGCGGAATTTCTGCAATTATGCTCCAAAATACGGGAAATTTGTGCCTTTTTGTCCGAAAATAAGGGGAATGCATAACTTTTTGCCATAAAAAAGGGAAATTTCTTCATTTTTGCTCTAAAATAAGGGAAATTCTGCATTTTTGCCTCTAAATAAGTGGAATTTCTGTCTTTTTCCCTCAAAACAAAGGGAATTTCTGTCTTTTTTGCCTCAAAATAAGGGGAATTTCTGACTTATTACACTGAAATAAGTGAAATTTCTGCAATTTTGCTTAAAAATAAGGGATTTTTCTGCCTTTTTGCCACAAATTAATGGGAATTTCTGCCTTATTGCCCCAAAATAAGAAAAATTTTTGCTTTTTTTCTCTGAAATAATTGAAATTTCTGCAATTTTGCCCTAAAATAAGGAAAATTTCTGCAATTTTTCCCAATAATAAGGGAAATTTCTGCAATTTTGCCCCAAAATAAGGGGAATTTCTCCCTTTTTGCCCCAAAATGAAGGAAATTTCAGCCTTTTTACCTGAAAATAAGTGAAATTTCTGAAATTTTGCCCCAAATAAGGAAAATTTCTTCAATTTTGCCCCAAAATAAGGTAAATTCCTGTAATTTTGCCCCAAAATAAAGGAAATTTCTTGAATTTTGCCCCAAAAGAAGGGGAATTTCTGATTTTTGCCCCAAAATAAGGGAAATTTCTGCAATTTTGCCCCAATGTAAAGGAAATTTCTGCAATTTTGCCCCATAATAACGGGAATTTCTGAATGTTTGCTCCCAAAAAAAGAAGATCTTCTGTCTTTTTGCCACAAAATAAAAAGAATTTCTGCCTTTTTGCCCGAAAATTATGAGAATTTCTGCAATTTTGCTTCAAAATACAGGGAATTTCTGCTTTTAATCCCGAAAGTAAGGGGAATGCATACCTTTTTGTCATAAAAAGGTAAATTTCTACATTTTTGCTCCAAAATAAGGGGAATTTCTGCCTTTTTGCCTCTAAATAAATGGAATTTCTGTCTTTTCCCCCCAAAACAAAGGGAATTTCTGTCTTTTTTGCCCCAAAATAAGGGGAATTTCTGAATTATTACCCTGAAATAAGTGAAATTTCTCCAATTTTGCCCCAAAATAAGGGAAATTTCTGACTCTTTGCCCCCAAATAAGGGGAATTTCAGCCTTTTTACCTCAAAATAAGGGGAATTTCTGCATTTTTGCCAAAAAATATTAGGAATTTCTGACTTTTTGCCCCAAAATAAGGAAATTTTGTGCCTTTTTTGCCTGAAATAAGTGAAATTTCTGCAATTTTGCCCCAAAATAAGGGAAATTTCTGGAATTTTGCCCCAAAATAAGTGGAATTTCTGAGTTTTGCCCCAAAATAAGGAGAATTTCTGTCTTTTTGCCCCAACATATAGGGAATTTCTGTCGTTCTGCACCACAACTAGGGGAATTTGTGCAATTATGCTCCAAAATACGGGGAATTTCTGCCTTTTTGCCCGAAAATAAGGGGAATGCATAACTTTTTGCCATAAAAAAGGGAAATTTCTTCATTTTTGCTCCAAAATAAGGGAAATTTCTGCATTTTTGCCTCTAAATAAGTGGAAATTCTGTCTTTTTCCCTCAAAACAAAAAGAATTTCTGTCTTTTTTGCCTCAAAATAAGGGGAATTTCTGACTTATTACACTGAAATAAGTGAAATTTCTGCAATTTTGCCCCAAAATAAAGGGAATTTCTGCCTTTTTGCCCCCAAATAAGGGGAATTTCAGCCTTTTTACTTCAAAATAAAGGGAATTTCTGCATTTTTGCCAGAGAATATTAGGAATTTCTGCCTTTTTGCCCCAAAATAAGGAAAATTTCTGCCTTTTTTCCTTGGAATAAGTGAAATTTCTGCAATTTTGCCCCAAAATAAGTGAAATTTCTGCAATTTTGCCCCAAAATAAGGAAAATTTCTGGAATTTTGCCCCAAAATAAGTGGAATTTCTGAGTTTTGCCCCAAAATAAGGAGAATTTCTGTCTTTTTGCCCCAACATATAGGGAATTTCTGTCGTTCTGCACCACAACTAGGGGAATTTGTGCAATTATGCTCCAAAATACGGGGAATTTCTGCCTTTTTGCCCGAAAATAAGGGGAATGCATAACTTTTTGACATGAAAAAGGGAAATTTCTTCATTTTTGCTCCAAAATAAGGGAAATTTCTGCATTTTTGCCTCTAAATAAGTGGAATTTCTGTCTTTTTCCCTCAAAACAAAGGGAATTTCTGTCTTTTTTGCCTCAAAAAAAGAGGAATTTCTGACTAATTACACTGAAATAAGTGAAATTTCTGCAATTTTGCCCCAAAATAAGGGGAATTTCTGATTTTTGCCCCAAAATAAAGGGAATTTCTGCATTTTGCCCCAAAATTAGGGGAATTTCTGCAATTTTGCTCCAAAATACGGGGAATTTCTGCCTTTTTGCCTGAAAATAATGGGAATGCATACCTTTTTGCCATTAAAAGGGACATTTCTTCATTTTTGCTCCAAAATAAAGGGAATTTCTGCCTTTTTGCCTCTAAATAAGTGGAATTTCTGTCTTTTTCCCCCAAAACAAAGAGAATTTCTGTCTTTTTTGCCCCAAAATAAGGGGAATTTCTGACTTATTACCCTGAAGTAAGTGAAATTTCTGCAATTTTGCCCCAAAATAAGGGAAATTTCTGCAATTTTGCCCCAATGTAAAGGAAATTTCTGCAATTTTGCCCCAAAATAAGGGGAATTTCTGAATGTTTGCTCCCGAAAAAAGGAGATCTTCTGTCTTTTTGCCCCAAAATAAGGAGAATTTCTGCCTTTTTGCCCGAAAATTATGAGAATTTCTGCAATTTTGCTTCAAAATACGGGGAATTTCTGCTTTTTATCACAAAAGTAAGGGGAATGCATATCTTTTTGCCATAAAAAGGTAAATTTCTTCATTTTTTCTCAAAATAAGGGGAATATCTGCCTTTTTGCCTCTAAATAAGTGGAATTTCTGTCTTTTTCCCCCAAAACAAAAGGAATTTCTGTCTTTTTTGACCCAAAATAAGGGGAATTTCTGAATTATTACCCTGAAATAAGTGAAATTTCTCCAATTTTGCCCCAAAATAATGGAAATTTCTGCCTCTTTGCCCCCAAATAAGGGGAATTTCAGCCTTTTTACCTCAAAATAAGGGGAATTTCTGCATTTTTGCCACAAAATATTAGGAATTTCTGACTTTTTGCCCCAAAATAAGGAAAATTTGTGCCTTTTTTCCCTGAAATAAGTGAAATTTCTGCAATTTTGCCCCAAAATAGCGGGAATTTCTGAATGTTTGCTCCCAAAAAAAGGAGATCTTCTGTCTTTTTGCCCCAAAATAAGGAGAATTTCTGCCTTTTTGCCCGAAAATTATGAGAATTTCTGCAATTTTGCTTCAAAATACGGGGAATTTCTGCTTTTAATCCCGAAAGTAATAGGAATGCATACCTTTTTGTCATAAAAAGGTAAATTTCTACATTTTTGCTCCAAAATAAGGGGAATTTCTGCCTTTTTGCCTCTAAATAAATGGAATTTCTGTCTTTTTCCCTCAAAACAAAGGGAATTTCTGTCTTTTTTGCCCCAAAATAAGGGGAATTTCTGAATTATTACCCTGAAATAAGTGAAATTTCTCATATTTTGCCCCAAAATAAGGGAAATTTCTGCCTCTTTGCCCCCAAATAAGGGGAATTTCAGCCTTTTTACCTCAAAATAAGGGGAATTTCTGCATTTTTGCCACAAAATATTAGGAATTTCTGACTTTTTGCCCCAAAATAAGGAAAATTTGTGCCTTTTTTTCCTGAAATAAGTGAAATTTCTGCAATTTTGCCCCAAAATAAGTGAAATTTCTGCAATTTTGCCCCAAAATAAGGGAAATTTCTGGAATTTTGCCCCAAAATAAGTGGAATTTCTAAGTTTTGCCCCAAAATAAGGAGAATTTCTGTCTTTTTGCCTGTAAATAAGTGAAATTTCTGCAATTTTGCTTTAAAATAAGGGAAATTTCTGCCTTTTTGCCCCCAAATAAGGTGAATTTCAGCCTTTTTACCTCAAAATAAGGGGATTTTCTGCATTTTTGCCATAAAATATTAGGAATTTCTGCCTTTTTGCCCCAAAATAAGGAAAATTTCTGCCTTTTTTCCCTGAAATAAGTGAAATTTCTGCAATTTTACCCCAAAATAAGTGAAATTTCTGCAATTTTGCCCCAAAATAAGGGAAATTTCTGGAATTTTTCCCCAAAATAAGTAGAATTTATGAGTTTTGCCCCAAAATAAGGAGAATTTCTGTCTTTTTGCCCCAACATATAGGGAATTTCTGTCTTTGTGCACCACAACTAGAGGAATTTCTGCAATTATGCTCCAAAATACGGGGAATTTCTGCATTTTTGCCCGAAAATTATGAGAATTTCTGCAATTTTGCTTCAAAATACCGGGAATTTCTGCTTTTTATCCCAAAATAAGGGGAATGCATACCTTTTTGCCATAAAAAGGTAAATTTCTTCATTTTTGCTCCAAAATAAGGGGAATTTCTGCCTTTTTGCCTCTAAATAAGTGGAATTTCTGTCTTTTTCCCCCAAAACAAAAGGAATTTCTGTCTTTTTTGAACCAAAATAAGGGGAATTTCTGAATTATTATTCTGAAATAAGTGAAATTTCTCCAATTTTGCCCCAAAATAATGGAAATTTCTGCCTCTTTGCCCCCAAATAAGGGGAATTTCAGCCTTTTTACCTCAAAATAAGGGGAATTTCTGCATTTTTGCCACAAAATATTAGGAATTTCTGACTTTTTGCCCCAAAATAAGGAAAATTTGTGCCTTTTTTCCCTGAAATAAGTGAAATTTCTGCAATTTTGCCCCAAAATAAGTGAAATTTCTGCAATGTTGCCCCAAAATAAGGGAAATTTCTGGAATTTTGCCCCAAAATAAGGGAAATTTCTGCCTTTTTGCCCCCAAATAAAAGGAATTTCAGCCTTTTTACCTAAAAATAAGGGGAATTTCTGCATTTTTGCCAGAAAATATTAGGAATTTCTGCCTTTTTGCCCCAAAATAAAGAAAATTGCTGCCTTTTTTCCCTGGAATAAGTGAAATTTCTGCAATTTTGCCCCAAAATAAGTGAAATTTCTGCAATTTTGCCCCAAAATAAGGGATATTTCTGGAATTTTGCCCCAAAATAAGTGGAATTTCTGAGTTTTGCCCCAAAATACGGGGAATTTCTGCCTTTTTGCCCGAAAATAAGGGGAATGCATAACTTTTTGCCATAAAAAAGGGAAATTTCTTCATTTTTGCTCCAAAATAAGAAAAATTTCTGCATTTTTGCCTCTAAATAAGTCTAATTTCTGTCTTTTTCCCTCAAAACAAAGGGAATTTCTGTCTTTTTTGCCTCAAAAAAAGAGGAATTTCTGACTTATTACGCTGAAATAAGTGAAATTTCTGCAATTTTGCCCCAAAATAAGGGGAATTTCTGCCTTTTTGCCCCCAAATAAGGGGAATTTCAGCCTTTTTACTTCAAAATAAAGGGAATTTCTGCATTTTTGCCAGAGAATATTAGGAATTTCTGCCTTTTTGCCCCAAAATAAAGAAAATTTCTACCTTTTTTCCCTGTAATAAGTGAAATTTCTACAATTTTGCCCCAAAATAAGTGAAATTTCTGCAATTTTGCCCCAAAATAAGGGAAATTTCTGGAATTTTGCCCTAAATTAGTGGAATTTCTGAGTTTTGCCCCAAAATAAGGAGAATTTCTGTCTTTTTGCCCCAACATATAGGGAATTTCTGTCTTTATGCACCACAACTAGCGGAATTTCTGCAATTATGCTCCAAAATACGGGAAATTTGTGCCTTTTTGTCCGAAAATAAGGGGAATGCATAACTTTTTGCCATAAAAAAGGGAAATTTCTTCATTTTTGCTCTAAAATAAGGGAAATTCTGCATTTTTGCCTCTAAATAAGTGGAATTTCTGTCTTTTTCCCTCAAAACAAAGGGAATTTCTGTCTTTTTTGCCTCAAAATAAGGGGAATTTCTGACTTATTACACTGAAATAAGTGAAATTTCTGCAATTTTGCTTAAAAATAAGGGATTTTTCTGCCTTTTTGCCACAAATTAATGGGAATTTCTGCCTTATTGCCCCAAAATAAGAAAAATTTTTGCTTTTTTTCTCTGAAATAATTGAAATTTCTGCAATTTTGCCCTAAAATAAGGAAAATTTCTGCAATTTTTCCCAATAATAAGGGAAATTTCTGCAATTTTGCCCCAAAATAAGGGGAATTTCTCCCTTTTTGCCCCAAAATGAAGGAAATTTCAGCCTTTTTACCTGAAAATAAGTGAAATTTCTGAAATTTTGCCCCAAATAAGGAAAATTTCTTCAATTTTGCCCCAAAATAAGGTAAATTCCTGTAATTTTGCCCCAAAATAAAGGAAATTTCTTGAATTTTGCCCCAAAAGAAGGGGAATTTCTGATTTTTGCCCCAAAATAAGGGAAATTTCTGCAATTTTGCCCCAATGTAAAGGAAATTTCTGCAATTTTGCCCCATAATAACGGGAATTTCTGAATGTTTGCTCCCAAAAAAAGAAGATCTTCTGTCTTTTTGCCACAAAATAAAAAGAATTTCTGCCTTTTTGCCCGAAAATTATGAGAATTTCTGCAATTTTGCTTCAAAATACAGGGAATTTCTGCTTTTAATCCCGAAAGTAAGGGGAATGCATACCTTTTTGTCATAAAAAGGTAAATTTCTACATTTTTGCTCCAAAATAAGGGGAATTTCTGCCTTTTTGCCTCTAAATAAATGGAATTTCTGTCTTTTCCCCCCAAAACAAAGGGAATTTCTGTCTTTTTTGCCCCAAAATAAGGGGAATTTCTGAATTATTACCCTGAAATAAGTGAAATTTCTCCAATTTTGCCCCAAAATAAGGGAAATTTCTGACTCTTTGCCCCCAAATAAGGGGAATTTCAGCCTTTTTACCTCAAAATAAGGGGAATTTCTGCATTTTTGCCAAAAAATATTAGGAATTTCTGACTTTTTGCCCCAAAATAAGGAAATTTTGTGCCTTTTTTGCCTGAAATAAGTGAAATTTCTGCAATTTTGCCCCAAAATAAGGGAAATTTCTGGAATTTTGCCCCAAAATAAGGGAAATTTCTGGAATTTTGCCCCAAAATAAGGAGAATTTCTGTCTTTTTGCCCCAACATATAGGGAATTTCTGTCGTTCTGCACCACAACTAGGGGAATTTGTGCAATTATGCTCCAAAATACGGGGAATTTCTGCCTTTTTGCCCGAAAATAAGGGGAATGCATAACTTTTTGCCATAAAAAAGGGAAATTTCTTCATTTTTGCTCCAAAATAAGGGAAATTTCTGCATTTTTGCCTCTAAATAAGTGGAAATTCTGTCTTTTTCCCTCAAAACAAAAAGAATTTCTGTCTTTTTTGCCTCAAAATAAGGGGAATTTCTGACTTATTACACTGAAATAAGTGAAATTTCTGCAATTTTGCCCCAAAATAAAGGGAATTTCTGCCTTTTTGCCCCCAAATAAGGGGAATTTCAGCCTTTTTACTTCAAAATAAAGGGAATTTCTGCATTTTTGCCAGAGAATATTAGGAATTTCTGCCTTTTTGCCCCAAAATAAGGAAAATTTCTGCCTTTTTTCCTTGGAATAAGTGAAATTTCTGCAATTTTGCCCCAAAATAAGTGAAATTTCTGCAATTTTGCCCCAAAATAAGGGAAATTTCTGGAATTTTGCCCCAAAATAAGTGGAATTTCTGAGTTTTGCCCCAAAATAAGGAGAATTTCTGTCTTTTTGCCCCAACATATAGGGAATTTCTGTCGTTCTGCACCACAACTAGGGGAATTTGTGCAATTATGCTCCAAAATACGGGGAATTTCTGCCTTTTTGCCCGAAAATAAGGGGAATGCATAACTTTTTGACATGAAAAAGGGAAATTTCTTCATTTTTGCTCCAAAATAAGGGAAATTTCTGCATTTTTGCCTCTAAATAAGTGGAATTTCTGTCTTTTTCCCTCAAAACAAAGGGAATTTCTGTCTTTTTTGCCTCAAAAAAAGAGGAATTTCTGACTAATTACACTGAAATAAGTGAAATTTCTGCAATTTTGCCCCAAAATAAGGGGAATTTCTGATTTTTGCCCCAAAATAAAGGGAATTTCTGCATTTTGCCCCAAAATTAGGGGAATTTCTGCAATTTTGCTCCAAAATACGGGGAATTTCTGCCTTTTTGCCTGAAAATAATGGGAATGCATACCTTTTTGCCATTAAAAGGGACATTTCTTCATTTTTGCTCCAAAATAAAGGGAATTTCTGCCTTTTTGCCTCTAAATAAGTGGAATTTCTGTCTTTTTCCCCCAAAACAAAGAGAATTTCTGTCTTTTTTGCCCCAAAATAAGGGGAATTTCTGACTTATTACCCTGAAGTAAGTGAAATTTCTGCAATTTTGCCCCAAAATAAGGGAAATTTCTGCAATTTTGCCCCAATGTAAAGGAAATTTCTGCAATTTTGCCCCAAAATAAGGGGAATTTCTGAATGTTTGCTCCCGAAAAAAGGAGATCTTCTGTCTTTTTGCCCCAAAATAAGGAGAATTTCTGCCTTTTTGCCCGAAAATTATGAGAATTTCTGCAATTTTGCTTCAAAATACGGGGAATTTCTGCTTTTTATCACAAAAGTAAGGGGAATGCATATCTTTTTGCCATAAAAAGGTAAATTTCTTCATTTTTTCTCAAAATAAGGGGAATATCTGCCTTTTTGCCTCTAAATAAGTGGAATTTCTGTCTTTTTCCCCCAAAACAAAAGGAATTTCTGTCTTTTTTGACCCAAAATAAGGGGAATTTCTGAATTATTACCCTGAAATAAGTGAAATTTCTCCAATTTTGCCCCAAAATAATGGAAATTTCTGCCTCTTTGCCCCCAAATAAGGGGAAT
The DNA here is from genome assembly GCF_963924665.1 of Micromys minutus. NCBI lineage: Eukaryota > Metazoa > Chordata > Mammalia > Rodentia > Muridae > Micromys > Micromys minutus. Next base: position 10,053 of record NW_027667427.1, on the reverse strand, counting down.
TTCAGCCTTTTTACCTCAAAATAAGGGGAATTTCTGCATTTTTGCCACAAAATATTAGGAATTTCTGACTTTTTGCCCCAAAATAAGGAAAATTTGTGCCTTTTTTCCCTGAAATAAGTGAAATTTCTGCAATTTTGCCCCAAAATAGCGGGAATTTCTGAATGTTTGCTCCCAAAAAAAGGAGATCTTCTGTCTTTTTGCCCCAAAATAAGGAGAATTTCTGCCTTTTTGCCCGAAAATTATGAGAATTTCTGCAATTTTGCTTCAAAATACGGGGAATTTCTGCTTTTAATCCCGAAAGTAATAGGAATGCATACCTTTTTGTCATAAAAAGGTAAATTTCTACATTTTTGCTCCAAAATAAGGGGAATTTCTGCCTTTTTGCCTCTAAATAAATGGAATTTCTGTCTTTTTCCCTCAAAACAAAGGGAATTTCTGTCTTTTTTGCCCCAAAATAAGGGGAATTTCTGAATTATTACCCTGAAATAAGTGAAATTTCTCATATTTTGCCCCAAAATAAGGGAAATTTCTGCCTCTTTGCCCCCAAATAAGGGGAATTTCAGCCTTTTTACCTCAAAATAAGGGGAATTTCTGCATTTTTGCCACAAAATATTAGGAATTTCTGACTTTTTGCCCCAAAATAAGGAAAATTTGTGCCTTTTTTTCCTGAAATAAGTGAAATTTCTGCAATTTTGCCCCAAAATAAGTGAAATTTCTGCAATTTTGCCCCAAAATAAGGGAAATTTCTGGAATTTTGCCCCAAAATAAGTGGAATTTCTAAGTTTTGCCCCAAAATAAGGAGAATTTCTGTCTTTTTGCCTGTAAATAAGTGAAATTTCTGCAATTTTGCTTTAAAATAAGGGAAATTTCTGCCTTTTTGCCCCCAAATAAGGTGAATTTCAGCCTTTTTACCTCAAAATAAGGGGATTTTCTGCATTTTTGCCATAAAATATTAGGAATTTCTGCCTTTTTGCCCCAAAATAAGGAAAATTTCTGCCTTTTTTCCCTGAAATAAGTGAAATTTCTGCAATTTTACCCCAAAATAAGTGAAATTTCTGCAATTTTGCCCCAAAATAAGGGAAATTTCTGGAATTTTTCCCCAAAATAAGTAGAATTTATGAGTTTTGCCCCAAAATAAGGAGAATTTCTGTCTTTTTGCCCCAACATATAGGGAATTTCTGTCTTTGTGCACCACAACTAGAGGAATTTCTGCAATTATGCTCCAAAATACGGGGAATTTCTGCATTTTTGCCCGAAAATTATGAGAATTTCTGCAATTTTGCTTCAAAATACCGGGAATTTCTGCTTTTTATCCCAAAATAAGGGGAATGCATACCTTTTTGCCATAAAAAGGTAAATTTCTTCATTTTTGCTCCAAAATAAGGGGAATTTCTGCCTTTTTGCCTCTAAATAAGTGGAATTTCTGTCTTTTTCCCCCAAAACAAAAGGAATTTCTGTCTTTTTTGAACCAAAATAAGGGGAATTTCTGAATTATTATTCTGAAATAAGTGAAATTTCTCCAATTTTGCCCCAAAATAATGGAAATTTCTGCCTCTTTGCCCCCAAATAAGGGGAATTTCAGCCTTTTTACCTCAAAATAAGGGGAATTTCTGCATTTTTGCCACAAAATATTAGGAATTTCTGACTTTTTGCCCCAAAATAAGGAAAATTTGTGCCTTTTTTCCCTGAAATAAGTGAAATTTCTGCAATTTTGCCCCAAAATAAGTGAAATTTCTGCAATGTTGCCCCAAAATAAGGGAAATTTCTGGAATTTTGCCCCAAAATAAGGGAAATTTCTGCCTTTTTGCCCCCAAATAAAAGGAATTTCAGCCTTTTTACCTAAAAATAAGGGGAATTTCTGCATTTTTGCCAGAAAATATTAGGAATTTCTGCCTTTTTGCCCCAAAATAAAGAAAATTGCTGCCTTTTTTCCCTGGAATAAGTGAAATTTCTGCAATTTTGCCCCAAAATAAGTGAAATTTCTGCAATTTTGCCCCAAAATAAGGGATATTTCTGGAATTTTGCCCCAAAATAAGTGGAATTTCTGAGTTTTGCCCCAAAATACGGGGAATTTCTGCCTTTTTGCCCGAAAATAAGGGGAATGCATAACTTTTTGCCATAAAAAAGGGAAATTTCTTCATTTTTGCTCCAAAATAAGAAAAATTTCTGCATTTTTGCCTCTAAATAAGTCTAATTTCTGTCTTTTTCGCTCAAAACAAAGGGAATTTCTGTCTTTTTTGCCTCAAAAAAAGAGGAATTTCTGACTTATTACGCTGAAATAAGTGAAATTTCTGCAATTTTGCCCCAAAATAAGGGGAATTTCTGCCTTTTTGCCCCCAAATAAGGGGAATTTCAGCCTTTTTACTTCAAAATAAAGGGAATTTCTGCATTTTTGCCAGAGAATATTAGGAATTTCTGCCTTTTTGCCCCAAAATAAAGAAAATTTCTACCTTTTTTCCCTGTAATAAGTGAAATTTCTACAATTTTGCCCCAAAATAAGTGAAATTTCTGCAATTTTGCCCCAAAATAAGGGAAATTTCTGGAATTTTGCCCTAAATTAGTGGAATTTCTGAGTTTTGCCCCAAAATAAGGAGAATTTCTGTCTTTTTGCCCCAACATATAGGGAATTTCTGTCTTTATGCACCACAACTAGCGGAATTTCTGCAATTATGCTCCAAAATACGGGAAATTTGTGCCTTTTTGTCCGAAAATAAGGGGAATGCATAACTTTTTGCCATAAAAAAGGGAAATTTCTTCATTTTTGCTCTAAAATAAGGGAAATTCTGCATTTTTGCCTCTAAATAAGTGGAATTTCTGTCTTTTTCCCTCAAAACAAAGGGAATTTCTGTCTTTTTTGCCTCAAAATAAGGGGAATTTCTGACTTATTACACTGAAATAAGTGAAATTTCTGCAATTTTGCTTAAAAATAAGGGATTTTTCTGCCTTTTTGCCACAAATTAATGGGAATTTCTGCCTTATTGCCCCAAAATAAGAAAAATTTTTGCTTTTTTTCTCTGAAATAATTGAAATTTCTGCAATTTTGCCCTAAAATAAGGAAAATTTCTGCAATTTTTCCCAATAATAAGGGAAATTTCTGCAATTTTGCCCCAAAATAAGGGGAATTTCTCCCTTTTTGCCCCAAAATGAAGGAAATTTCAGCCTTTTTACCTGAAAATAAGTGAAATTTCTGAAATTTTGCCCCAAATAAGGAAAATTTCTTCAATTTTGCCCCAAAATAAGGTAAATTCCTGTAATTTTGCCCCAAAATAAAGGAAATTTCTTGAATTTTGCCCCAAAAGAAGGGGAATTTCTGATTTTTGCCCCAAAATAAGGGAAATTTCTGCAATTTTGCCCCAATGTAAAGGAAATTTCTGCAATTTTGCCCCATAATAACGGGAATTTCTGAATGTTTGCTCCCAAAAAAAGAAGATCTTCTGTCTTTTTGCCACAAAATAAAAAGAATTTCTGCCTTTTTGCCCGAAAATTATGAGAATTTCTGCAATTTTGCTTCAAAATACAGGGAATTTCTGCTTTTAATCCCGAAAGTAAGGGGAATGCATACCTTTTTGTCATAAAAAGGTAAATTTCTACATTTTTGCTCCAAAATAAGGGGAATTTCTGCCTTTTTGCCTCTAAATAAATGGAATTTCTGTCTTTTCCCCCCAAAACAAAGGGAATTTCTGTCTTTTTTGCCCCAAAATAAGGGGAATTTCTGAATTATTACCCTGAAATAAGTGAAATTTCTCCAATTTTGCCCCAAAATAAGGGAAATTTCTGACTCTTTGCCCCCAAATAAGGGGAATTTCAGCCTTTTTACCTCAAAATAAGGGGAATTTCTGCATTTTTGCCAAAAAATATTAGGAATTTCTGACTTTTTGCCCCAAAATAAGGAAATTTTGTGCCTTTTTTGCCTGAAATAAGTGAAATTTCTGCAATTTTGCCCCAAAATAAGGGAAATTTCTGGAATTTTGCCCCAAAATAAGTGGAATTTCTGAGTTTTGCCCCAAAATAAGGAGAATTTCTGTCTTTTTGCCCCAACATATAGGGAATTTCTGTCGTTCTGCACCACAACTAGGGGAATTTGTGCAATTATGCTCCAAAATACGGGGAATTTCTGCCTTTTTGCCCGAAAATAAGGGGAATGCATAACTTTTTGCCATAAAAAAGGGAAATTTCTTCATTTTTGCTCCAAAATAAGGGAAATTTTTGCATTTTTGCCTCTAAATAAGTGGAATTTCTGTCTTTTTCCATCAAAACAAAGGGAATTTCTGTCTTTTTTGCCTCAAAAAAAGAGGAATTTCTGACTTATTACGCTGAAATAAGTGAAATTTCTGCAATTTTGCCCCAAAATAAGGGGAATTTCTGCCTTTTTGCCCCCAAATAAGGGGAATTTCAGCCTTTTTACTTCAAAATAAAGGGAATTTCTGCATTTTTGCCAGAGAATATTAGGAATTTCTGCCTTTTTGCCCCAAAATAAAGAAAATTTCTACCTTTTTTCCCTGTAATAAGTGAAATTTCTACAATTTTGCCCCAAAATAAGTGAAATTTCTGCAATTTTGCCCCAAAATAAGGGAAATTTCTGGAATTTTGCCCTAAATTAGTGGAATTTCTGAGTTTTGCCCCAAAATAAGGAGAATTTCTGTCTTTTTGCCCCAACATATAGGGAATTTCTGTCTTTATGCACCACAACTAGCGGAATTTCTGCAATTATGCTCCAAAATACGGGAAATTTGTGCCTTTTTGTCCGAAAATAAGGGGAATGCATAACTTTTTGCCATAAAAAAGGGAAATTTCTTCATTTTTGCTCTAAAATAAGGGAAATTCTGCATTTTTGCCTCTAAATAAGTGGAATTTCTGTCTTTTTCCCTCAAAACAAAGGGAATTTCTGTCTTTTTTGCCTCAAAATAAGGGGAATTTCTGACTTATTACACTGAAATAAGTGAAATTTCTGCAATTTTGCTTAAAAATAAGGGATTTTTCTGCCTTTTTGCCACAAATTAATGGGAATTTCTGCCTTATTGCCCCAAAATAAGAAAAATTTTTGCTTTTTTTCTCTGAAATAATTGAAATTTCTGCAATTTTGCCCTAAAATAAGGAAAATTTCTGCAATTTTTCCCAATAATAAGGGAAATTTCTGCAATTTTGCCCCAAAATAAGGGGAATTTCTCCCTTTTTGCCCCAAAATGAAGGAAATTTCAGCCTTTTTACCTGAAAATAAGTGAAATTTCTGAAATTTTGCCCCAAATAAGGAAAATTTCTTCAATTTTGCCCCAAAATAAGGTAAATTCCTGTAATTTTGCCCCAAAATAAAGGAAATTTCTTGAATTTTGCCCCAAAAGAAGGGGAATTTCTGATTTTTGCCCCAAAATAAGGGAAATTTCTGCAATTTTGCCCCAATGTAAAGGAAATTTCTGCAATTTTGCCCCATAATAACGGGAATTTCTGAATGTTTGCTCCCAAAAAAAGAAGATCTTCTGTCTTTTTGCCACAAAATAAAAAGAATTTCTGCCTTTTTGCCCGAAAATTATGAGAATTTCTGCAATTTTGCTTCAAAATACAGGGAATTTCTGCTTTTAATCCCGAAAGTAAGGGGAATGCATACCTTTTTGTCATAAAAAGGTAAATTTCTACATTTTTGCTCCAAAATAAGGGGAATTTCTGCCTTTTTGCCTCTAAATAAATGGAATTTCTGTCTTTTCCCCCCAAAACAAAGGGAATTTCTGTCTTTTTTGCCCCAAAATAAGGGGAATTTCTGAATTATTACCCTGAAATAAGTGAAATTTCTCCAATTTTGCCCCAAAATAAGGGAAATTTCTGACTCTTTGCCCCCAAATAAGGGGAATTTCAGCCTTTTTACCTCAAAATAAGGGGAATTTCTGCATTTTTGCCAAAAAATATTAGGAATTTCTGACTTTTTGCCCCAAAATAAGGAAATTTTGTGCCTTTTTTGCCTGAAATAAGTGAAATTTCTGCAATTTTGCCCCAAAATAAGGGAAATTTCTGGAATTTTGCCCCAAAATAAGTGGAATTTCTGAGTTTTGCCCCAAAATAAGGAGAATTTCTGTCTTTTTGCCCCAACATATAGGGAATTTCTGTCGTTCTGCACCACAACTAGGGGAATTTGTGCAATTATGCTCCAAAATACGGGGAATTTCTGCCTTTTTGCCCGAAAATAAGGGGAATGCATAACTTTTTGCCATAAAAAAGGGAAATTTCTTCATTTTTGCTCCAAAATAAGGGAAATTTCTGCATTTTTGCCTCTAAATAAGTGGAAATTCTGTCTTTTTCCCTCAAAACAAAAAGAATTTCTGTCTTTTTTGCCTCAAAATAAGGGGAATTTCTGACTTATTACACTGAAATAAGTGAAATTTCTGCAATTTTGCCCCAAAATAAAGGGAATTTCTGCCTTTTTGCCCCCAAATAAGGGGAATTTCAGCCTTTTTACTTCAAAATAAAGGGAATTTCTGCATTTTTGCCAGAGAATATTAGGAATTTCTGCCTTTTTGCCCCAAAATAAGGAAAATTTCTGCCTTTTTTCCTTGGAATAAGTGAAATTTCTGCAATTTTGCCCCAAAATAAGTGAAATTTCTGCAATTTTGCCCCAAAATAAGGGAAATTTCTGGAATTTTGCCCCAAAATAAGTGGAATTTCTGAGTTTTGCCCCAAAATAAGGAGAATTTCTGTCTTTTTGCCCCAACATATAGGGAATTTCTGTCGTTCTGCACCACAACTAGGGGAATTTGTGCAATTATGCTCCAAAATACGGGGAATTTCTGCCTTTTTGCCCGAAAATAAGGGGAATGCATAACTTTTTGACATGAAAAAGGGAAATTTCTTCATTTTTGCTCCAAAATAAGGGAAATTTCTGCATTTTTGCCTCTAAATAAGTGGAATTTCTGTCTTTTTCCCTCAAAACAAAGGGAATTTCTGTCTTTTTTGCCTCAAAAAAAGAGGAATTTCTGACTAATTACACTGAAATAAGTGAAATTTCTGCAATTTTGCCCCAAAATAAGGGGAATTTCTGATTTTTGCCCCAAAATAAAGGGAATTTCTGCATTTTGCCCCAAAATTAGGGGAATTTCTGCAATTTTGCTCCAAAATACGGGGAATTTCTGCCTTTTTGCCTGAAAATAATGGGAATGCATACCTTTTTGCCATTAAAAGGGACATTTCTTCATTTTTGCTCCAAAATAAAGGGAATTTCTGCCTTTTTGCCTCTAAATAAGTGGAATTTCTGTCTTTTTCCCCCAAAACAAAGAGAATTTCTGTCTTTTTTGCCCCAAAATAAGGGGAATTTCTGACTTATTACCCTGAAGTAAGTGAAATTTCTGCAATTTTGCCCCAAAATAAGGGAAATTTCTGCAATTTTGCCCCAATGTAAAGGAAATTTCTGCAATTTTGCCCCAAAATAAGGGGAATTTCTGAATGTTTGCTCCCGAAAAAAGGAGATCTTCTGTCTTTTTGCCCCAAAATAAGGAGAATTTCTGCCTTTTTGCCCGAAAATTATGAGAATTTCTGCAATTTTGCTTCAAAATACGGGGAATTTCTGCTTTTTATCACAAAAGTAAGGGGAATGCATATCTTTTTGCCATAAAAAGGTAAATTTCTTCATTTTTTCTCAAAATAAGGGGAATATCTGCCTTTTTGCCTCTAAATAAGTGGAATTTCTGTCTTTTTCCCCCAAAACAAAAGGAATTTCTGTCTTTTTTGACCCAAAATAAGGGGAATTTCTGAATTATTACCCTGAAATAAGTGAAATTTCTCCAATTTTGCCCCAAAATAATGGAAATTTCTGCCTCTTTGCCCCCAAATAAGGGGAATTTCAGCCTTTTTACCTCAAAATAAGGGGAATTTCTGCATTTTTGCCACAAAATATTAGGAATTTCTGACTTTTTGCCCCAAAATAAGGAAAATTTGTGCCTTTTTTCCCTGAAATAAGTGAAATTTCTGCAATTTTGCCCCAAAATAGCGGGAATTTCTGAATGTTTGCTCCCAAAAAAAGGAGATCTTCTGTCTTTTTGCCCCAAAATAAGGAGAATTTCTGCCTTTTTGCCCGAAAATTATGAGAATTTCTGCAATTTTGCTTCAAAATACGGGGAATTTCTGCTTTTAATCCCGAAAGTAATAGGAATGCATACCTTTTTGTCATAAAAAGGTAAATTTCTACATTTTTGCTCCAAAATAAGGGGAATTTCTGCCTTTTTGCCTCTAAATAAATGGAATTTCTGTCTTTTTCCCTCAAAACAAAGGGAATTTCTGTCTTTTTTGCCCCAAAATAAGGGGAATTTCTGAATTATTACCCTGAAATAAGTGAAATTTCTCATATTTTGCCCCAAAATAAGGGAAATTTCTGCCTCTTTGCCCCCAAATAAGGGGAATTTCAGCCTTTTTACCTCAAAATAAGGGGAATTTCTGCATTTTTGCCACAAAATATTAGGAATTTCTGACTTTTTGCCCCAAAATAAGGAAAATTTGTGCCTTTTTTTCCTGAAATAAGTGAAATTTCTGCAATTTTGCCCCAAAATAAGTGAAATTTCTCCAATTTTGCCCCAAAATAAGGGAAATTTCTGGAATTTTGCCCCAAAATAAGTGGAATTTCTAAGTTTTGCCCCAAAATAAGGAGAATTTCTGTCTTTTTGCCTGTAAATAAGTGAAATTTCTGCAATTTTGCTTTAAAATAAGGGAAATTTCTGCCTTTTTGCCCCCAAATAAGGTGAATTTCAGCCTTTTTACCTCAAAATAAGGGGATTTTCTGCATTTTTGCCATAAAATATTAGGAATTTCTGCCTTTTTGCCCCAAAATAAGGAAAATTTCTGCCTTTTTTCCCTGAAATAAGTGAAATTTCTGCAATTTTACCCCAAAATAAGTGAAATTTCTGCAATTTTGCCCCAAAATAAGGGAAATTTCTGGAATTTTGCCCCAAAATAAGTAGAATTTATGAGTTTTGCCCCAAAATAAGGAGAATTTCTGTCTTTTTGCCCCAACATATAGGGAATTTCTGTCTTTGTGCACCACAACTAGAGGAATTTCTGCAATTATGCTCCAAAATACGGGGAATTTCTGCATTTTTGCCCGAAAATTATGAGAATTTCTGCAATTTTGCTTCAAAATACCGGGAATTTCTGCTTTTTATCCCAAAATAAGGGGAATGCATACCTTTTTGCCATAAAAAGGTAAATTTCTTCATTTTTGCTCCAAAATAAGGGGAATTTCTGCCTTTTTGCCTCTAAATAAGTGGAATTTCTGTCTTTTTCCCCCAAAACAAAAGGAATTTCTGTCTTTTTTGAACCAAAATAAGGGGAATTTCTGAATTATTATTCTGAAATAAGTGAAATTTCTCCAATTTTGCCCCAAAATAATGGAAATTTCTGCCTCTTTGCCCCCAAATAAGGGGAATTTCAGCCTTTTTACCTCAAAATAAGGGGAATTTCTGCATTTTTGCCACAAAATATTAGGAATTTCTGACTTTTTGCCCCAAAATAAGGAAAATTTGTGCCTTTTTTCCCTGAAATAAGTGAAATTTCTGCAATTTTGCCCCAAAATAAGTGAAATTTCTGCAATGTTGCCCCAAAATAAGGGAAATTTCTGGAATTTTGCCCCAAAATAAGGGAAATTTCTGCCTTTTTGCCCCCAAATAAAAGGAATTTCAGCCTTTTTACCTAAAAATAAGGGGAATTTCTGCATTTTTGCCAGAAAATATTAGGAATTTCTGCCTTTTTGCCCCAAAATAAAGAAAATTGCTGCCTTTTTTCCCTGGAATAAGTGAAATTTCTGCAATTTTGCCCCAAAATAAGTGAAATTTCTGCAATTTTGCCCCAAAATAAGGGATATTTCTGGAATTTTGCCCCAAAATAAGTGGAATTTCTGAGTTTTGCCCCAAAATACGGGGAATTTCTGCCTTTTTGCCCGAAAATAAGGGGAATGCATAACTTTTTGCCATAAAAAAGGGAAATTTCTTCATTTTTGCTCCAAAATAAGAAAAATTTCTGCATTTTTGCCTCTAAATAAGTCTAATTTCTGTCTTTTTCCCTCAAAACAAAGGGAATTTCTGT